>NC_029776.3:94217557-94235667 GCF_000817695.3 Arachis duranensis
TCAATCCCTCTTTGTGTTAGCATAAATCCTAAAAATTTTCCTGCCTCCACCGCGAAGGCGCACTTTGCAGGATTTAATCTCATCCCATGAAGCCTTATGGTATCGAAGACTTGCGAGAGGTCTGATAGGAGATCGACCTCCTTTTTGGTTTTTACCAGCATGTCATCAACGTATACTTCCATTAGGATCCCTAGGTGGGGGGAAAACACTTTATTCATCAACCTTTGATATGTGGCTCCTGCATTCTTCAATCCGAATGGCATGACCACGTAGCAAAAGTTAGCTCTGGGTGTGATGAATGATGTTTTCTCCTGGTCGGGCTCATACATCGGAATTTGATTATATCCCGAGTAGGCGTCCATGAATGATAAGTATTGGTACCCCGAGCTAGAGTCCACTAGGGTATCAATACTTGGTAGGGGATAAGGGTCCTTGGGACATGCCTGATTTAAGTCGGTGTAGTCGACACACATTCTCCATTTACCATTCTGTTTTTTGACTAGCACTACATTGGCTAGCCATGTTGGGTACTTGACTTCTCTGATGAAGCCGGCTTCCAAGAGCGCCTGTACTTGTTCTTCTACTATTAGGGCTCGTTCTGTGCCGAGCTTGCGTCTTCTTTGTTGTACAGGTCGGGACCCTGGGTAGACCGAGAGTTTGTGGGACATGAGCTCGGGATCAATCCCAGGCATGTCAGAGGCCTTCCAGGCGAAGAGGTCGGAATTTTCTTTTAGGAGTCCAGCCAACCCTTGTTTTAGAGTTTCCCCTAGGTTGGCTCCTATATAAGTGTTTTTTCCTTCTTCGTTACCGACCTGTATCTCCTCGGTCTTTCCTCCCGGTTGTGGTCGCAGCTCTTCTCTGGCCCTTGCGCCGCCGAACTCTATGGTATGAACTTCTTTTCCCTTCCGTCTCAGATTTAGGCTTTCGTTGTAGCATTTTCTTGCCAACTTTTGATCTCCCCTTACCGTTGCTATTCCCGCTGAGGTCGGGAATTTCATGCAGAGGTGGGGAGTGGATACCACTGCTCCGAGTCGATTAAGGGTAGCTCTGCCGATCAAAGCGTTGTATGCTGACCCTACATCTATGACTATGAAGTCTATGCTCAGAGTCTTTGATTTTTCCCCTCTTCCAAAAGTGGTGTGAAGGGGCAAAAATCCTAGTGGTTTTATTGGCGTGTCCCCTAATCCGTATACGGTGTCGGGATAGGCTCTTAACTCCTTCTCATCTAACCCTAGTTTGTCGAAAGCAGGCTTGAAAAAGATGTCCGCCGAGCTTCCTTGGTCCACTAGGGTTCTGTGGAGATGGGCATTGGCTAGGATCATAGTTATTACTACTGGATCGTCATGTCCAGGGATTATTCCTTGCCCATCTTCTTTTGTGAACGAAATGGTAGGAAGGTCGGGTGACTCTTCCCCGACTTGGTAGACTCTTTTGAGATGTCTTTTGCGAGAAGATTTAGTAAGTCCCCCTCCCGCAAATCCTCCTGAGATCATATGAATATGCCTCTCTGGAGTCTGCGGTGGTGGGTCTCTTCTATCCATATCATCTCGCTTTCTCTTTCCATGACTGTCCGACCTTTCTATGATATATCTATGAAGCCGGCCTTCTCTAGCCAGCTTTTCTATCACATTCTTGAGGTCGTAGCAGTCGTTTGTGGAGTGACCATATATTTTATGGTACTCACAGTAATCGCTGCGCTTCCCCCTTTTTTATTTTTAATGGGTCTAGGGTAAAATTCTAAAATCTTAAATTATTAATTAATGGAATACTAAACAACCTGAAATTTCAATATTATTCTAAAAAAATTCATAGAATTTCTAAATAAGGTATTTTGACAACATTCCTCCACACTTTATATTTTCCTTTTTGAGATATATGTTTTATATGATTTTTTTTAGCAGACATATATTTTATGTGATTTGTAAAAAGTAATGACTAATGAGTAGCATTATTTAAAATAATAATTGGCACGCACCACAAGTCCAATGCAACCACGTGGGAAGGGGACCACGAGCCTGTATGTGATACCAAAATAGATTCATTATTTCGAAGTTACATCAATCTTTCATCGCTGATTCCGTTTGTCTTTTTTGCTTTTAAAAAAATATTAGAAAATAATTAAAAATTATTATTTTTAATCATTAATTATTAATATTTAAAATATAAAATAAAATATATTATTAAATTAAATAATAAGAAAAAGTCTAGGGACCATCAACTTTTGTATTTTTTGGTCAGCACTTAACCATCAAAATAAAAGTGAGTGATCTCTCATCATTAGATGTAATCTCATACTATTAAAAACACTATTAATAGTCAATTAATAATTACAAAATATCAAAATTACTGGCCTCCTAATATTTCTCAAATAATAATTAAGAATAGTAAATTCTAATAATAAGTATCTAGTATATATTTTCTTCGCTTTGTTTCTATTTTTTAAACAAATTCCAGGTTGCCTCGTCACGTAAATAAAAGGCGAAGCAAGATTGTTAAAATAATTTACAGTGCTTGATATATATGATCAATGATCAATGATTGATGGTTGTTATATATTGATCAAGATATAAATGGCTCATAAGGTATCTGTTTGGTGAGCAAGCAAAGAAAATAATCACGTGCAAATAATGCTTGGTTATAAGTTTTGTTACGGTGGGTAACCGGAGATTAATAGGATAGATGGCGTAGGTTGGCCCAATCGTCCGCGGATGGTAAACTCCGAGTTGGTTTACACGCTGGAGCCTCCTTCCGACTTGTATACGTGGGTGAATGGGGGGTGGTACCTGCAAAGACACTCCGATGCCTAAGTCAGCAAGGGTGTTAGCAGGTCTAGAGAGTATTGGGCTTAGAGATACCTGAGGGGTGTCAGTGTATTTATAGTGGTGAGCCAATAACTACCGTTGGAGTAGTGCCGTATCTTTAGGGTGTTAACCGTCCCATTATCTTAGGGAGGTCAAGATATGGTTTTATGAAGCGGTTAGA
Source organism: Arachis duranensis (assembly GCF_000817695.3). Lineage (NCBI taxonomy): Eukaryota > Viridiplantae > Streptophyta > Magnoliopsida > Fabales > Fabaceae > Arachis > Arachis duranensis. The sequence goes on from NC_029776.3 coordinate 94,220,540, forward strand.
GAGATTTTAGGGGCGGTTACTCATTTGAATGAGTATTTATCCGCCAGCTAATCTCATGCCCGACTTCTTTAGAGTAAGTCGTGGTTGATACCGACTTCTTATGTGAAGGTCGGTACTTAGCTAGGCTTAATCCTTTGGACTAGGCCTTTTAGTTGGGCCTGGACCTTTGTTATTGAGCCAGGGTATGAACAAGTCTGTTTTTGATTTTTTTTCATACTTTCTTAGTTCTGTTTTGGAGTGTACTTTCAGAGGAGTATAAGAGTGATATTTTCTTGGCCTTTTGAGACCGAGTTCTTCCTTTTTCTTGGCTTCCCTTTCCCTCTCTTTAGTTGAGGGAGGGGGTCCAGGTCGCCAACTCAGGTCTCTTAATTTGGCGTTTTCCTCCATATTGATGTACTTTTCAGCTTGTTCCTGTACATCACTTAAAGAAACGGGATGTCTTTTAGATATGGATTACGAGAAGGGTCCTTCTCTAAGTCCATTGACTAGTCCCATTATGACTGCCTCTGTGGGCAGGTCTTGAATCTCCAAAGATGCTTTGTTGAATCTTTCCATATAGGTTCGTAAAGATTCTCCGACCTCCTGTTTTATTCCCAGGAGGCTCGGTGCATGTTTCACCTTGTCTTTCTGGATTGAGAACCTCATCAAAAACTTCCTTGAGAGGTCTTCAAAGCTAGTAACCGACCTCGGGGGGAGGCTATCGAACTACTTCATCGCTGCTTTCGATAAAGTGGTCGGAAAGGCCTTGCATCGCGTAGCGTCGGAAGCATCAGCTAGGTACATCCGACTTTTGAAGTTGCTCAGATGATGCTTTGGGTCCGTAGTTCCATCGTAGAGGTCCATATCAGGGCTTTTGAAGTTCTTCGGAACTTTAGCCCTCATTATGTCCTCGCTAAAGGGATTCTCTCCCCCTAAGGGTGGCTCTTCCTGTTCGTCACGGGAGTTGCGATTTTTGAGGGAGGATTCCAACTTTAAGAGTTTTCTTTCTAACTCTTTTCGTCGTTCCATCTCCTCTTTTAGGCTCTTTTCCGTTTCTTTTTGTCGCTCCCGCTCTTGTTCTAACTGTTCCAGGCGGCTGTGGACTAATCCCATGAGTTCCGTTACGTGGGATGGTCCTCCTTTTTCCGACTCATGCCCTTCCGAGGAGTTTACCTTCGGGTTTTTTACCCCGGAGGTGCCTTCTCTGTGCTGATTGTCAACTTCCTGGTGGAGGGCGAGGTCCGTATCGTTATTGCCTGTGTCCAGATTCTCTTGTTCCGAATCTGTCTCCACATGGCCTTCTTCGTGGGATCTGTCCGCCATCAAGGGATGATCTCTCGGGTCCCCGGCAACGGCGCCAATGTTACGGTGGGTAACCGGAGATTAATAGGATAGATGGCGTAGGTTGGCCCAATCGTCCGCGGATGGTAAACTCCGAGTTGGTTTACACGCTGGAGCCTCCTTCCGACTTGTATACGTGGGTGAATGGGGGGTGGTACCTGCAAAGACACTCCGATGCCTAAGTCAGCAAGGGTGTTAGCAGGTCTAGAGAGTATTGGGCTTAGAGATACCTGAGGGGTGTCAGTGTATTTATAGTGGTGAGCCAATAACCACCGTTGGAGTAGTGCCGTATCTTTAGGGTGTTAACCGTCCCATTATCTTAGGGAGGTTAAGATATGGCTTTATGAAGCGGTTAGAGAGATTTTAGGGGCGGTTTACTCATTTGAATGAGTGTTTATTTGCCAGCTAATCTCATGCCCGGCTTCTTTAGAGTAAGTCGAGGTTGTTACCGACTTCTTATGTGAAGGTCGGTACTTAGCTAGGCTTAATCCTTTGGACTAGGCCTTTTATTTGGACCTGGACCTTTGTTATTGGGCCAGGGTATGAACAAGTTTCATCTTTCATGTACTTGTCAGATATTCAACAATTTATATATGTATCTATATTAATAAATTTATACCTGTTATTCTTTTAAATAAAGAAAAATATTAATATAAGTAAAAGATAATTTTATATTGTATAATTATAAATTTTAAATTTATAAAAAATTTCTTATATATACGTAACATCCGCTAGATATATAATTATTGAAAAAGTATGAGAAAATAATAAATTTAGTGTTCAATGTGTACAATAAAAATAAAATTAATTATAATAAGTTAATAATTAATTTAATTAATTTTTAATAATTTTAAATTTTAAATAAATAAAAATTTGGTTACGAAAAAATTACATATTCCTCCATTTTACCCGTACGCCGATTTGGCAATGGACCTCCATGAAGAACTCCAAAAATTAAAGATCATCGTCGGAGCCCGCCCCTGAGCTCTACCCTGACCTTGTCGCACTCAACGTCGTCCCCTCCATCGTCGATCTCCTCAACCACGACAAACTGACATCGCCATCGATGTCGTTCCGCTCCTCCAGGACCTCATTGACGAGGATGTCCTCGACCACAATGATGAACCGGCTAAGATTTTAGTTGATGCTTTGATAGAGAACAGTGTTTTCGAGCTCTTGGTGCAAATTCTCCATCGGATTAACGATTATAATCTTGACGACTCAGTCGCAGTTTATGCGACGCTCTCAATGATAGAGAATCTGATCCATGTGAAGTTGACAGTTACAAAGTTAGTTTGCGAGAAGACGAAGCTGATGTAGTGGCTGTTCGGGAAGATTAATGTATGAGTATTCCAGTGAAATTAAATTAACAAGCTCCGTAATTAGATATTCAATTCACTAGGTATGTAGATGATTATTTTAATGTATATACAATTAACAAATAGTAAATTGTCATTTTATTAAGTAGTTAGATGATTATTTTAATAACTATATGGATGGTTATTTTTTGGTGGTCGGTGAAAGAAACTGCTAACTCCGGAGAAATGAGAAGATTAATGAGGGTGGGGTAGCAGACGGTTTGGGAGCGGATGGTGCTTGGATAAATTTTTTGAAATAATTGTTTGTTTTTTTTTTATATATTAAATCAAATTTAAAATCTATTGTACACGTTGTCAAGATTATTCATTGTCTCTTTAACAGAATTTGTAATTATTTATATAGAAATTTGAGATAAATACTTTTATTAAAAGTGGTGTATACATTGTCAAGATTACTCATTATCTCCTTAATCCCTCTAGTATTTCTCGTTCTGAAATATTAATCAGTATTAATATTTTTGTGATATATATATATATATGAAAGAGGATCCATGGTATGGCAGTATGGCGTTGCGTGGTGCGTGTTGCTATAAATAGTTGAAGCTGCTGCTGCAATTAACGTCACATGAAACCTTACACCTTCATTCTCTCTTCTCTCTCTTCGCTCAAATTAATTAAAAGTTAAAACTACTCGCAAAGCTTGCCTTGCTTCTTCCACCGTTTCAATTTCGTCATTCCGCAGCCATGAATGTTATGATGCCTTCACTGGCTGCTACGACGCCGCAAGGTCACAAAATTCAGCCCCCTTTTCCTTTTCTTAATTTTGAACGTAATTAAGTAAACGAATTAATTGACGTTAATGTGATTGTATGCATGGACGAAGTGGTTAATTACTGAATGTGGTTATGATGATTATGAATGAAGATAATAGAGGTGGTGGTAGAGATGAACGGTGCGTTCAGAGAAGCTATTGGATTGAGCATTCTGCAGATTTGTCGGTGGAGTCAATGATGCTCGATTCAAACGCCTCTGATCTCGACAAGGAAGAAAGACCCGAAGTAACTGCTTCTCTTCCTTCATTCCCTACCTTCATTTCTCTCTATTCGTTTTCCTTAATTATCTTTAATCTCAATTTTTATATAAATATAAGCATGCTGTTGAATAATATAACTTTTACATTGTCAATATGCAACATTTAAACTTAAATAAAAACAGGAAACATTGGGGCAAATAATGAATAAATATACAAGAGTACAGAGTGATGCGTTTTAACTTTTAAGTAAACACACAAAAATATGTTATATGTGTTCTTATGCTTGTATATTTTGGGATGTAAACTTATGCCTTTATTATTTCTATCTATAACCAATTATACGGATTATTAATTTTCAACAGCTGTACACTTTCTTCTTATGTTTATATTGCTGGAAACATATTACGTACTATCATTCACAATTTTGTAGCTTTTATCTTTGATTGTTAACTGGCCTGGTCCCCAACACTTTGTTAAGTATTTTCATTTTGTTCATTTTTATAGCCAACACTTGTATAAAAACAACTTTTTTTTTAACTGCTTTATTTGGCCGCGATTAAAAAACGTAGGTTAATAATAAAAATATAAATTATAAATAAAATTGAAGATCTAAGAGAAAAAATAATTATATTAATTATTCTAACTAATAATAATTCAAACGATACTAAATTTCTTAAATTAATATAAAATAATTTTTTTAAAATTTTAATTTCACAATAAACTTTATTCAAAAAAATAAAAAATAAATAAGAATTATTAGACTACAAATAAAACAATCAACAATAAAAATTAGTAAATTAAAATATAAATCTTTAAAAATTAAATAAAAATATTATTAAAAGAATTATAAAAATGATAAATAAATACTAAACTTGTAAAAAATTATTAAATTCACAAAATAAGAAAAAGTATTAAAACATTAATGAACTAAAAGCAGAAAAATAATATTATAAAATTTATAAAAGATAATAAAAATAAAACAGTCCTCTAATAAAATATTTGTTAAAAATTTAAATTCTAAACAAATTAAAAAATTAGCATCAAAGTCGAATTAACAATATCAAGAATATAACAAATTAATTAACAACACTTTTTAATAAAAATAATACTTTTTATTTATATCACGTGTCAAAAAATTTAATACATGACAATTTATTCAATAAACAAGATCAATTGTCTTTATTTAAACATATTTTAAACATTTTTATCTGAATCTCTACTAAATTTTATAGTTATTTTTGCTTTATATGTCAATTTATATATATAATGGAATTTTATTTTTTTGTGTACGACGTGAATCGCTACACTTATTTATCTGTAAAAGTCATATTAATTTTCAACATATTACTTACTAGGGTTTAGCTAATATATTGATATTACTATTAGTAAAAAAGTAAAAATTTTAAAACTTTTATCTTCATAGATACACAATAAATATTTAGAAAGTTAAACTTTGTGTCTTTTTTAATAAAAAATTTTATAATTGATAATTTAAGAACACATGCTAATTAAATCCTACTTACATATCATTCACAGTTTTATATATGACAAGGAAAACCATAAGTATTTAGTTATTTACCCACATTGAAGCCATATTATAATATTTACCTTATATTCATCTTATTTCTATGAAAGAAAATTAAAAATGCATATCTTGGCATTTATCTACATCCATATCAGTAACGGTATTTAATATGAAATATAAATTGCTGTACGCCTAATAGCTTGGTCTACGTACATGTATGATAATAACATTTTTGTGTATTACATGTGAATTTATTATGTTCTGTCATTTATATCATTATATGACATTGCAGTATTAAACTTTGGTAACACAAATTGAATAATATATAGTGAAATAAAACAGTATAGCACTGATATATTAATATTACTAATCATCAAGACGCTGAATTAGCTTTTTAATATTATTGTCTGGTTCATGGTACAGTTGAGGTTGCTATGGCATGAGACATGTATACTGAACAAACAAAAGGACCCAGTAGAAAGTGCTTAAAAAAACAACTAAATGTTTGCACTCTTCCTCCTTTTAGGATTTATTATTTTAGGCTAACAAGCTGTATCTATCAATCTTTCTGTGCCAAATAATGATAAAATCTTAATTTGTGATGATGAAAAATAATTAAAAAAAAGTGCTGGTTGAAAGTTATTTTAATTTATTTTTCAATAAATATACTGTGTAAAAGCATTGAAAACTTCAAAACTTTAAATTTTCAATAAAATATTTTCTTATTTAACACTTTAATAGTTTAATAAGTGCCCTGAGACTAGAAGACATGTCATTTATTGAGAGAACAAATAGTTATTATCATCTATTTTGCTGGTAATTATAATTTGAGCTATAGTTCCTTCTTTTATTTTTTCTTGACTTGATTATTCGGCAGCTTTCATTTTAGATAATTGAAACAGCATAGGATGAGACTGAGTCTTGCAAACTTCCTTGTGTACCATTTTTCTGTCATAGTGATTTATCCTTTGACCATCTTTTCTTTATTTTTCAGTTGTTATGTAACTCATCTATTTTTTAACTCACATTACTTAGGTACTGTCTCTATTACCAGCATATGAAGGAAAATCAGTTTTAGAGCTGGGAGCAGGTATTGGAAGATTTACAGGTGAATTGGCCAAGAAAGCTGGCCAGCTGCTTGCAGTGGACTTCATTGAGAGTGCAATCAAGAAGGTAACTATTGTCTCTTACCACACTGTACATTTATGGCTGATACAAGTAAAACTTTTGGTTCATGAATATTTTTCTTTCATCTTGCTAAATAATATTTCTGCAGAATGAAAGCATTAATGGACACCAGAAGAATGTCAAGTTCATGTGTGCTGATGTCACATCCCCAAACTTGCATATTTCTGAAGGATCAATTGATTTGATATTCTCAAATTGGTTGCTTATGTATCTTTCAGATAAAGAGGTGAGCTATTGAATTTCACTTGTAGATTGTCATAAATTTTGTTCTACTGCTGTTTTGTGAAAGAAAGCTATTGAATCATTGACACAGAAAGCTATTGAATCATTGTCACACTTTTTTCTTATCTGTGTTGTATTATGGCTTGGTTAAGGCTTTTATTTTCCCCTGGCTCATCTCAGGTTGAGAATCTAGCTGAAAGGATGATCAAATGGTTAAAGGTTGGTGGATATATATTCTTCAGGGAATCTTGTTTCCATCAATCTGGAGATTCCAAGAGAAAATACAACCCAACTCACTACAGGGAACCCAGATTTTACACGAAGGTTTGTTCTGAAAGTAACTATTACTTCCCTTGAACCATTTACTTGAATAAATATGAAGTTGACATTGATTTTGAAATCAAATGGAAAGTCTTGGCTTGTATTTTAGAGAATGGACCTTCATATTAAATAAAAGTACCTTTGTGCAGCATAATTGATATTATTCAAAATGTTCAATTGCATAATTAGTGTCATATAAAAGGTCTCCCTCCCGTTTTTCATGCAGGTATATAAAGAGTGCCATATGAATGATGAAACAGGGGATTCCTATGAGCTTTCCCTTGTTGGCTGTAAATGCATTGGAGCTTATGTCAGAAATAAGAAGAATCAAAACCAGGCAACAGAGCTGCCTTTCTATTTATCTAATTTTAGCTTGATCAGTTAGCTGAAACTACATGACTTATTTATTTTTTATGTTTTTAATTAATACGTGACAACTCCTTTTATGCAGATTTGCTGGATATGGAAAAAAGTCAGGTCACAAGATGATAAAGGGTTCCAGAGGTTCTTAGACAGTGTGGAGTACAGTCATAAGGATATCTTAAGATATGAGCATGTTTATGGCCAAGGTTTTGTGAGCACAGGAGGACTTGGTATGTCTTGAATCTTGATATTGTTGGGTATACAAAGATGGTTTCAAGACACGATTAGATCGCTTTCTTTAGAGAGATATTTGTCTCCACACTTTGTTGCTATAGGGTTGATGACAATACTCTCCCACGATACAATAAAACCAATGAATTTCTTAATTAACAATAATAAAATTTCTTAACTCTCTTGAACAAGAAAATTAAAAGCACACTTTTTAATATTACAAATTTATAAATATATTTACCTTTCTCTCCTCATATCTTGTAATCCTATAAAGATTTTTTTTCATTCCCTTCAGTTGACATGGAAGACTAAAAGGTTTGATGTTTGCTTGCCAAGTAAAATCAATTCATTACAAAGATGGATGGAAGCTGAAATATATAACATCACATTAAAATGATTAATTCCCTGACTAAGGAGATAGCAAATCCTACATTTCCCGACCTCTTATTCTTAATTCAGTGCTCTTTAGCTTTTTGTCATCATATTTTGCTCTTGGATTGGTTAATATATACTATCTCTGTTTTAGAATAACAGTAAATAATGAACAAAGTGATACAGTAACGGATAATGTGTATATTGATTTTCTAATGCATGACTTTATGCAAATTGACTGTTATTTTAAATCAGAAAGATTATCATACTTAGGACACTGTCTCTTTCAGAAGAATGTCAAAGTCTATTGTGCTAATTTGTCACCTATTTATTTTAGGAATCAGGTTGATCATAGCTTTCTGATATTTCTAATATATGGTTGCTTATTGCTTGAGCAGAAACAACAAAGGAAATTGTTTCAAAGTTGGGACTGAAACCGGGTCAGAAAGTATTGGATGTCGGTTGTGGTACCGGAGGAGGTGACATTTACATGGCTGAAAATTTTGATGTTGATGTTGTTGGGATTGATCTCTCCATAAATATGATTTCTCTTGCCATTGAACGTGTCATTGGACTCAAATGCACGGTTGAATTTGAATGTGCCGACTGCACCAGAAAAACATATCCCAAGAATACATTTGATGTAATCTACACTCGTGATGCCATGTTACACATCAAAGTAAGGAACCATCTTTGGTGTTTTAATAAGAACTTGTATTATGTGTAAATATATCATATGGGATACCATGTAAACAAAACACTCCATCTACTATTAATTAGGATGTGACGAATCTAAGTGGGATTGACATCTCATTCAATGGTGCATGAAGTATAAGTCAGCATGATGTCCCATAACAAAATATATAGACATATCGTTCTTCAATTAGAAAACAATCTATGTAATTCAAAGGATCAGGGAGGTATCACTAAATGCTAAAATTTGGGGATGACAAAAAATATATATATTTAGCTCATTCAGTGCTCATGGTTGAGATTTTGATGAGTATATTTTAGAACAGTGAGATCAAACTTAAGTTTTATCAAATAAATTGTAGTTCTAGATTTTAGTTTGATCGATATTTTTTTTTTTTTGAGTCTGCTTGAAATATTCTTTCCTTTCATTTCTGAAGCTTATCCTCAGCTATTTTCTGTGGTTTAATGCAGGATAAACCGACACTGTTTGAATCATTTTATAAGTGGTTGAAGCATGGAGGTACACTTCTAATTACTGATTATTGCAAACGAGCTGGAAGCATATCATTAGAATGTGAAGAATACATTAAAAAAGGAGGATATTATATCCATGACATGGAAGCATATTATCAGGTATGGTAGCATACTGTAAGATATTAGTGACAACATAATTTATTCTTGCCTACATTTATTTTAAGACATGTCCCTTGTTTCCTACACAGATGCTTAAGAATGCTGGATTCGATGATGTAATTGCTGAGGACCAAACAGAATTGGTTTGTCAAATACTACAATTTACTTTCTTTGACATTTAATCAAATTGTTCTTCTGAAGATACAATAAAATTGTTACTTGTGTGATTTCAGTTCATGAAAACACTACAACAGGAGCTAAATGCCCTTGAGAACAAGAAACATTATTTCATTGATGAATTCTCTGAGGTGAGTTCCTTAGGGTGTATTTATTAGTTGAGATCATGAAAAGGAAGGGAAGACAGGGAGGGGCTAGGAGAGTGAAACTGACTCGATTTTATTCATCAAGCCATTCCTTTTCTCCCTTTCCTTCCAAGATCCTAACTCTCAGAGGAACACTTATAAAGTTATATATTTTCGCATAAGACTTAGGTGCTGATTATTTAAATATAATTGTTTCTCATTTCGAAACATTGATGACTGGAATCACTAATTACAGGAAGACTACAATGAAATTGTTGAGAGATGGAGGGCCAAGCAGATTAGAGGTGCAGCTGGGGAGCAGAAATGGGGCTTGTTCATTGCCAAGAAAAAATGATACTTATTTATCATGATATGTCATGTTATAGCCATTTTTAATTCTATGTGACTAAAGATTTCCCTTTGATATAGTTTGGATATTATTTTGTTGTTATTTGTATATTTAGATGGACAAAATCTTTGTGGGTTTAGCACCAGGAGAAAAGCTTTTTATGCCCCCCTCTTCTGCTTGAATGTGACGTTAACTTCATTTTATGAGTTCTAATTCTATGCTAAAAATCAATTTCAATATCCTGTTTTCAATTGTTTCGGCTTTAATAAAATTGGCCACCTTCAAAAGTAGCTGTGAATCAGAGATGGTAGAATACAGTAGAAACTATAATCAGTTCTATGCTAAGAATGGTTCTTTTTTATTCACATTTTGTTTATTATAAAAGTAGAAAATGTGCTTCTCACTGAATGCACTTCAATGTGAAGCAAAAATGTTGTTTGTATGAGACGTACGTTTGACATCCCTCAAAAGGTAAAACAAACAAGCTTGAATGATTTGGTTTTGGATTCTTCCTGGGGTTTTAGAATTAACAGAGGGGTTTTAGAAATTGCAACTGAACCAAACTTGTTAAATAGTATAGAGAAAGTGTGATCCCAGAAAGAAAGAGCTAAGGTTATTCTTCTATACTAGCTGTTAAATATTTATAAGGCTAGCCATTATTCATATTTTTCTTCATTCAAATACAAGCCAACTCTTGTTTTTATGCTGGATGCTTAAACAATTAAGCACTGGTTTCATCCGAGAAGTGTTGGAAGAAGCAAATTCATTATGTGCCTCAACAAATTAGCTGATCATTCCAATAAGTAAAGAACAAAATGAATTGATCAATATTCAATATTACCCTTTTCCTTTGCACATATCTAACAATTCAACCTCATAGACATGCATGGGGTTCAGCTTCCTACGACAATTCTATTACAACTAAGAAATGACAGAGAACAGCATACCAACATAACTAACGAACTTCGGGACCCTCGGTCAGCCTGTTTCTTTGTCTTCTTTTATGCTTGAAATCTTCGGGACCAGCTAGACTAGTAGAAGACGAATTCATCTCCTCTAGAAGCTCTTTTGCCAACTCAACCTTTCCTGATTTGTTTAAATTATTGATTAGCGATCGATAGATGTATATTGAAGGGAGGATCCCCTTCAGTTTCATCTCCCTGAAGCATTTCAAAGATTCCTCAGCATTTCCTGATCTGCCGAAACTCTCAATTAATGCAGTATATGTAAGCAAATCTGGTTCGATGCCATTCTCACTCATTTCCTTAAAATACACAATACACATGTCTGTTCTTCCAGCCTTCCGCAATCCATTCAATACAGTATTATAAGAAACAATATCCGGGGCAAAACCAGCTTTCTTCATGGTTGCAAACACATCAAGCATTTCATCCACACGACCTGTACGGCCCAATATATCTAGAACAATATTATATGTGACCAAGTCAAGACTATAGTTATGACTCTTAAGATAATCAAATATCACCAAGGCCTTATCCTTCTGTCCACTTTTGGCAAGGGCGAAAATGATCTTGTTTACAAATGATGTACTCGAACAAGTTATTTCTGATACTTCTTCAATGAATCTGAGTAGCTCGATACAACCATTGGCTTTTGTGAAAGCCTGGGCAAAACTAAGACATGAAGCTGCACTTGGGGATTTAGAGGACAGCAATAATTTCTTGAAGGCTTGACACGAAAGGTCTATGTCATTCTTCTGACTTGCCTCTGCTAAGAAGACAATATACACATTAGGGGGAACAGAAATGTTCCTGTCTTGTAAAGCTTGTAGCATTTGACTCACAGCAGAAAGATTTCCAATCTTGCACATCTTATCAATATATGCAGCATAACCTTTGACACTTGATGCTGCCGCATTTTCAATTGTGGCATGAAATTCCTTCAAGACTTTCTCCGCTACTATCTCTTTGTCAGGAGATGCCGCTGTTGAAAAAAACTAAAAATTCCCAATGAATTAAGTTTTGCTGATTAAAATCAGACAGATTCAAAAGAGATTGACTGAGAATTGAGACCAGAAATGATATATAACTACATTGGGAAGAGAGTCATCACTAATTAGACTAATTAATTGTATGGTTTTCATGAAAAGATTGTTAAACTAATGGTAGTCCAAGACAATAATAACATGTGAAAACTATTTGTATCCAGCTGCATTTATCCACTAAGCCAAGACACAAAGACGCAAAATTATTACATGGAGACAGACATTGTGTTCTGAAATATTGATTTAGTGTATTTTATATCTTTCTTGACAAAAAAGACACAAAAATACTAATAAAAAACACAACTTATTTTTTTATTTTTTCTTTTATTTTTCTTATTAATTTTTTGTAATTACATTTTTTATTATTATATTTTTCTTCCTGAAGCTTTTGTGTGAAAAAACTGAGAGTAAATTGGACTTTTTATATTTAGTTTATATCAAACAAAATACAAAAATACTAATTTTTGTCTTTTTAATGCCTTGTCTTGTTCTCTTTTCAAAACCAATCACAACCCAAATAACACTTTAAATTAGCTGAACAAACATTAGCAGCACTATTCCAAAACCACAAATGCTATACTTGACATTAGGTTAATCTCATTGGATCAAATCCTTTATTTCATTTTACTTTTAATGTCCCAATCATCACAGTTTATGTGTACTCTTGCAGTGCAGAATATGTAAAAAACAAGACTTTCCAATAATTCAGAGAGCAGTGACTACTTCTTCAAAATGAAATTATGAACTTGAATACAAAAATGAAAACAATTAGGAACGGGGAGAAGGTACCAACCAAAGGGTAAGAGGAGGAGAGTGGAAGGTGGAAGGTGAGGGCGGAGTGAAAACGAGACACAGAGAGAACAAGTTGTTGCTGCTGCAGCTGCTGTAGAGAATAAGAAAGGAACCTCGAAGTTGTTATATTTGAAGCAATCGATAACATCATCAATGAGCAAAGATTCAAACATGTAGAGTGCAGATTTTGGTACAAGTATGAGAACAACCATTTGGGGGTTCCCACACTATGTGCTCTGCTACGATACCAAGGTTTTTGCCTTCTCCCTTCTCCCTTCTCCCTTCTCACTTCACATTCCCATACCCTCGCACTCAAAATTAATATGTTTTATCTTTATCAAGGTTCTGAGAACCGGACCAATCATCGAACCGTTCTAATCACTGGTTCACTGGTTTAACCGGTCCAACTGTGGTTCAACCGAAAAAAGCCATTTTAGAATAAAATAATAAATAAATTATAAATATACATCCTAAAGTATAATTATAGCTTTTGGTGAAGATTTTCCTACTAATCTAGTACGGTCAACAAGCAACAAACTTATAAGATGTAAAACTGATTTCACTCCAAAATGGCTTCTTCTTCTAAACTAACATCAAGTGAAATGGCTTCTGCTTCGCGTTTGTCCAATCCAAAATTCCAAATATATCTCTCAATTGATTTAGTGCAGCAATCTGAAATAAGTTGTAAACATATTAATGAGTGTTTACACAGATCAAGTTTCCATCTCAAACCAATAACAACTTTTAGAGTAATGAATATCATGCTTTTTAGCACAAAGTTATGTGGCTTTGCTTGACTAAATGCTGATTAATGAAAACAAGAGACTAAACAGAGCCAAGAATCAAGAACAATCAGCATCCAGCAACAAACATTATAAAACAAGCATAAAGTAACCACACTAAACCTGAAATCAATAAAGATAAACAAAAATAAAAAATTTTCAATAATGATTTGATTTCTAATTTTTGCCACAGCAAGAAAATTTCAACAAAAATTTTTGAAACTGAAAAAACAGCAGCAGCACAAAATCAATGAGCAGAAGCACAAAACCAGTAAAACACTATCAGAGCCATCGAGCAATTATAAACAGCCACAGCACAATGAAAAATCAAAAAATATGAACCAGTAAAAACAGCCCAAGCCACAGAAATTATAAACAGCCACAGCACAATGAAAAATAAAAAAATATGAACCAGTAAAAACAGCCTAAGCCACAGAAATCAATGAAAATAAAAAAATATGAACCAGTAAAAACAGCCTAATCCACAGAAATTTAAAACAGCCACAGCCACAGAACATGAGCAAATATGAACAAAAAAATTAGGAGCCATCAGCAACTGGTGAACCAGTAAAACACTATCAGAGCCATCGAGCAATAGAAAACACTAAAACAGAGTAAAAGAGTAAGTATTAGGTGTTCTGGTTGATACAAATGATATAACAGAGTAAGTTTATTTTAATACACATGATTTAACAGAGTAACAGAGCAATCAGAAGTTCAAAACAATTAGATACAAATTTGCAAATTTGTAAAATTTCACCCATCAGCAACCAGCAAATTCAAGAGTACAAGACAGATCCATCAACAACAGGAAATTACAATTTACAAAACATTCAGAACCAAACTTCAAACCAAGACCAAAGAAGAAGAATTGAAGAAAAATGGAACAAAAATTGAAGAAGAATACCGAAGAAGAAGACCGAAGAACAACAATTTCGGAACTTCAAACCAAGAAGACCGAGCCCTCAGTGAAGATGAAGACGAGAAGCCACTAACCTGGGTTCCGTGCCGAGAAGCCAGCAAAGATGAAGAGGACGTGCCGAGCAACTGGGTTCTGGACACGGGGAAGAGGAAGAAGCGGCGGCGCTGAGGACCTGGGGACGGCGGCGGCGCTGACGACCTGGGACCGGCGGCGGCGAAGAAGGGATAGGGTTCCCTTTGCTTCAGAGTTCAGAGTTCTCCAGTCCAGGGTGAGTGAGTGACGAATGAATTGGGGGAACAAGTGGGGTTGGTTCGCACTTCAAGGATCTGTTATTATTTTTTTTTTTCACAAATAAAAAACGGCGTCGTTTTATTCGAACCGGTCGATTACTGATCCGATTCAACCGATCGATTCTCAATCGATCCGACGATTTTTGAACGGTTTTTTTTTTCAACGGTTTTGAATAATGGATCGAACCGTTTATATTAGCAGTTAAATTGATTTGACCAATCAGTTCGATACGATTTTTAGAATCATGATTTTTTTTTTATTAAATCCTTACTTATTTAAAATAAGAGTAAGGTGACAAATTAGTTCTAAAGGATTTATATTTTAGATAAAATAATTTTTAAAAAATAAAATATTAATAAAATTTTTAGAATAAAAAATATAAATATATTATTTTTAAATTAATTTTTATGATTAGAGTAAAAAATTTTAATTTAAACTAATTTATTTATATTTATTATCGTAAAA
>NC_029776.3:94235693-94248803 GCF_000817695.3 Arachis duranensis
TTTTTTTTTTTTTTGCTAGATGATACATTGATACATCATTTAATTGGGATAACTTTTATTTACTTATGGAGATAAACTTGTCAAAAGGTCATTTTCATTGTTCAAGTATAATAAATCACCAAATCAAATTCAATTCTATAATAAGTTGATTTGTCTAAATATTGTAATTTTTTAAAAATGAATAGAAAATATTTTTCAAAACAAATAAAAAAATTTATTTTTTAAATTAGATTTATTTTTTGAGATAGGACCAAAATCGAATGGGTCAAATCCAATATCAATAATATTATATACTAAATAGAATAATTTACGTTAATAAAATAAATAAATATTAAAATTATTCAAATATTCTAAATAAAAATAATTACATGACTATCTTAAATAAATCTAAATAAATCGAATCAGAGAGATTTGATTTATAGTTTATACAAATACACATAAATCAATTTAATTTATTTGTAAATTACCCTATTATATATTTTAGCTTTGTAAATATTCTATTAATTAATGAAATATTTAAATTTTAATATAAATTAAATACTATATAAAAATATAATTAAACTTAGGACATTTTATATATGTTCCTAAGAGACTTGTTAAAGATAATATTAATAAAATTTTGATAGAAAATATAAATTATTTTTATAATTTTTATACATTCAATATCTGAGAAAATTTTAAAAATGTCTTATAGTCATAAAATAATTTAATTATTTCATTTAATAATATATGTAATTTTTAACTTATTTATCAATTTATATTGCATAACATATCTCGTTTACATTATAAACGAGATATATTCAACATCAATTTATTTATAATATAAATAAGATAAGTCTAATCCTCACTTCTATAAGGAAGCCAGTTAAAGTGTGAGGAATGTCACTTTCATTCCCTCTTACGCTTTCTTTCTCTCTCTTTTGGACATTTTTCTTGATATTCTTAAAGTACTTGAACATTATGACGTACGTAGATGTATGAGATGATGACATGAACTACTTGAACGCGAGCATATTACTAGAACGATCGACTTTTAAGTTAGTATTCTTATTTTCTTCTTTTAAATAAATAAACATATAGTTATAGTTAGGGTATTATTATAAATTTAGTATTGTTATATATGACTATAATAAATGTTGTTTTAGTAACATAAAATAGATTAGTTATCAGATTAGCTTTTATTAGGTAGTAAAATATATTATTAGTATCTTCTGAATATTAGTTGCAATGTTATTAAATAAAATTTTTAAATATTTGATTTAGAAATTAATTTTCCTAGATAGATTTATTAATTAATTTAATTTAATTTTAAAGAATAATAAATTATGAAATGTGAAATAAATTTTATTACATTTTTATTCTCTATTTTGAATTTTATATTTTTTTAATTTTAATTTTGAATATGCTAGATATTTTGTTTTGCTTAATATTTGTTGTAATGTTCTTAAATAGATTTTTTAAATGTTTGATTTACAAATTTAATTTTGAATAGTTATTATGGATTTAGTTAATTTAATTTTAAATACAACTAAATTATGAAATATGAAATAATTATTTATTATAATTTTTATCTCTTTATTTCGAATTTTATATTTTTTAATTTTGATTTCAAATATGTCATATATTAAATAGATTTTTTATTAAAATATTTTCTATTGAGGTAAATACTAAATTGGTACTTAAAAGATTTTGGCATTTACAAAATAGTACCTAACTTTTATTATTAACAAAATAGCTCCTAAAAAATTTTAAAATTTGACAAAATCACCCAACTGTAAAATGATGATGTCACAATGAACGAAAAATGCTAATGTGGTTGTGAGAAGAGAGTTCCGATGATGACAGAGAGCTCCAACAACGTTTCCGACAACCTCCTTCTTCTTCTTCGTGTTCGCTGCTTCTTCTTTTTCAACACACCGCTGCATCCCCTTCCGCCATGGCAGCTGAAGAAGAAGACCGCCATAGCACACTGCTGCACTTCGCCGCATTCTTCGTGTGCGCTGCTTCTTTTTCTTCAACACGCCTCTGCGTCCCCTTCCACCATGGCAGTACCTCGCCACGTTCTCGAGTTCGCCGCTTCTTCTTCTTCAACATGTCGTCGCGTCCTTCCGCATCCCTTTCCGCCATGGCAAAGAAGAAGAAGAAGAAGAAGAAGAAGTAGTAGTAGAAGAAAAAATGTTTCCTCTGCCATGGCAGCACCTCGCCGTTGTGTCCCTTTCCGCCATGGCAAAGAAGAAGAAAAAGAAGCGTCCCCTCCGCCATGGCAGCACCTCGTCGCTACGTCTCCTTCTGCCATGGCAAAGAACACCGAAAACCGTCATCGGAACTCTCTGCCATCATCGGAGCTCTTTTCTGATGGTCACATCAGCATTTTTCGTTCATTGTGATGTCATCCTTTTACAGTTGGGTAATTTTGTCAAATTTTAAAATCTTTCAAGGGTTATTTTGTTAATAACAAAAGTCAGGTACCATGTTGTTAGCGCCAGAATCTTTCGAGTACCGATTTGGTATTTACTTCTTTTATATTTTAACAGAGGCATCACTTACTACTCTCTAGGTGAGTTAGCCACATTGTCGCACCATTGGACGACATTCTCCCTTACTTGAGGGAGGCTGGGTTTGGTGACACGGTGCAGCTCAGGAACTTTGTATTCGACAACACCCTGATTATTATATTCGTAGAGCATTGGAGTCTAGAGACCCACACTTTTCACCTGTCTTGGAGGTGAGTGCACTATCACCTTGCAGGATGTTGCGTATCACTTTGGGTTACACACCGACGAAGAACCAGTGAGTGGGTGCTTACGTAACTTCTAGACATGGTACCAGCACCCGACGTGGGATTGGGTAGAAGAGCTCCTCGGCATACTCAGCAGCAGGGGCGCGGGGGAAGGAGTCGTTTTCCATCAAGCTAACATAGCTTAAGGACAGAGTACATCATATCCCTTTTGGTACAAATTCGGTCACCTTCCGACAGTACACGAGGTGTTACATCTTGTTGTTGAATGGAAGTTACCTGATAATAAATAAGTCAAACAACCAGGTCCATATCAGGTATCTTACATTGTTGGCCGACTTCGAGAGGAGTCGCAGTATGTCTTGGAGATCCACTGTGCTTGCATGGGTGTACCATTCATTATGCTCTACAGCACATCGATCCACCATTGATATTGCTGGATGCATGCCACTACTGGTGTTAAGGATATATCATCGATTTTAAGAGTGGTGCCCATCTGAGAGGTAGATTCCAAGGTTTCAAACGACCGTGAGATATATCATTTTGTATATGGTTTTTCTCTTGTCATTCATAGTAATTTAATTTTATTTTGGGTGAATATCCATCTTGATCCTTGATGAGTTCTTCAAAGGACTACGTGTCTCCCAAGAAAAAAAATATTCATTTCGGTCATTGATAATTAACTTTATAAGACTAGTTAGTCCTTTTATTAATGATCTTTCTTCAGAACATGCTTATGTGACACGTTAATTACTAATATATCCTCTATTTAATTTTTAAAAGTAAAAATCATTTAAAAATCACTAATATTTCTTAATTTTACACAGTAAATTTAGTCAATGTATTTAAAAAAAGTAACAAAAAAAACTAACAATTACCCCGAAAAGATAACGAGACTTCCAACAAAAAAGAATTTGCTCATCTTAGTTTGCTTTTAACGGATAAATCAACAGTTTAATATGTTATGTAGGCTTATTCCGTTAATATAGAGAAAAAAATTAACAGTAGGGCTAATCAGTCTCACAGAAATAAAGTTCAAGGACTAACAAAGATATTTTTTATTGAGAGTCTCGTTATCTTTTAAGATAACTATCAGGAGTCGTTTATGAATTTTGTTTTCTTCTTTTATTTTGCATCAAGTGATGCATTGCTTGTTATTGTTGCATATATCCATAGGTTGATATGTATGGCTGACACAGCCAATAGATAAAACCCTACAACTACAATAATGAAATACATGACACAACTAAGTATCCTCTGTGGGCTTATTGGGGCACCCTTTCCGAGTATGGCCAGTTTGTTTGCATAGCCCACACCTCTTCTCTATACGTTCGATCTCATCTATCTCATTATAAAATCTTGTAGAAACTGGTCTCTCAGTTGCTTTCTTATGCATGGCGAGATTAGGACGCAAACGTGTCTCATACCACTCTGGCTATAGCTTCTCATTTTGTATCGGCGGAAATTCTACCTCATACACCTTGAACATTGCCTCTTATATATACACTGGATGAACATATATTTCCCACTCGATACTTGCAGCAACACAAGCAGTAAGTGCATGACGACACAGAAAATGAAGTGACTGAAAAGGACCACAGTCACATGTGTCCACACTCAAACACTGAAGCCTTCCTATTGCGATGTGTTACCCACATCTTTGGGATTTTTTTTCAATACCAGATAGAAGCCACTGAGAAAACTAATTACCGACGGTCAATTATGCATGTGCCTCCCTATCCTTCATGACAAACAACTGTTGTAGCCTCTCGTAAGTACATCTAACAATCGATGAAATTGGTAAATGCCGCATACCCTTCAAAGCTGCATTCATGCACTCGGAGAGCTTTGTTGTCATGTGCCCAAGCCTGCGACCGCTATCACAAGGTTGTAACCATATTTTCTTGTTAAATCTACTGACCTTGTCTGACATCTCATGAGATTAAAATGGAATCGGTTGACATTCATCCCAAAATAATTATGATAAACAAGAATATACTTTAGACATTGAATAATGGCTTACCAATATCTGAGATTCTATTGTAGGACAACACGGAGACTCCAAAGACATCTTGCTGCATATTGCCAGCAATGCACATGGTACTTTGATTGATCCGACTCCACGACTCTATACTCAACACTTCTTCAAATGCTGTAATTCTTCACACCTAGCATGACAACCTCCCTATTTTTGAATATGTGACCAATGCAAAATTACACACCACTGTCTGTGTTGTAATCGTCTCCACCTATATTGGAAATGGAGTTTTTCTCATGCATCGTGTCCAGATCTAATGTAAGATAGTGGCTGAGTACAACTGATAACTTCGGAATTGATTTTGGGGTAGGAAAAAAATACCGAACTATTTCACCGATAGGAGTCTCTGGTATAAACTTCTGCTCATCATCATTCTCAAAAGAACCATTTTTGTTGCTATCAACAACATACTCTTCATCCGACTTCTCACTGTCCACGTCCATGTGTACTACTAGACTAGCACGGTGCAAAGGGAGTGATGCAAGAGGTGGGTTATCTTGGACAAAATTTGAGGCCCAGAACCACTACCACCAACATTACCAACCTCCGCAGAAAGCTCCATCACTTATTCAGCCATGATTCTCCCGTAGATATCAAACATCAGGCGCACATGCTCATTATCATCTAGTCAAAAAATACAAAACCAAAATACTCGATTTTTCATCGGTGCTAGCAACCTATATCTAACTTTTCCAATCTCCTTCGTCCCATTAACACTGAGACTCGTCAATATCAGACTCTGTAACTCAAACAAAGAACTTAGTCTCCAAGTGCGCAAGAGAATAGGACTATCACACTCAAACACAATTTCATTGTCATTATTTTTTATATGATAATTGGGATATATACTTACAACAATATATCCACTACCACTAGATACTTTTACTAGATTTATTAAAAGAATGGAGAAGAAGAAGTGAAATATTTGTGAAGAAGACTAATACTTACAGATCATTTTATAGCTGGTCAAAATTTCTCATAATCTATGTCGTTTAGAGTGTAAATGATATAGTTTTTTACGTATCTCGTTTATACTATAAATGAGTTGAATTTAAGTGTATCTTGTTTATATTATTTACAATATAAACGAGATACGTGTAGTGCATCCTCTCACATGTATCACGTGTGCAAACGTGATATGTTGAACGCAAAAATATATCTTATCTCATTTATATTGTATGAGCAGCGAGCAGTTGTGATTAGCGACTGGCGGTAGAAAAATGAGACACAATTGTGGGCGAGAGGCGCAGAGACGAGGCTGATGTGAGACGCCACTGCTATGTGTGTCTGTTCTTATGCTTGATCGGAGAGAGAGAAACGAACCACCGCGAAGTACAGACTGGCGACAAACAACACATGAGTTGGCAGATGCAGTGGACCCCGCAAGGAGATGCGCGACCACACGGTGTTAGCAACAACGACTCTGTGAGAGTGAAAAGGTTGAGACGCCGTTTTGGTTCATTTTAGAGTGAGAAAGTGTGAGAGTGCGTTGGAGAAGAAGATTAAGGTTAGGATGAATGAATTGTTCAATGGAATTTGATTGATTAATTAAAAAATTCACCTATATATACACATTAATAAGATTATCATATCAGCAAAATCGACCACTTTAGCATTATTTTCGTTAGAATTGTATTTCAATGAATTCACAGATATGCTTGTCAAATTTTAAAATTATTCAAAGACTATTTTATCAAAAACAAAAATCAATTTGACCAAAATCCATGTGATATTTTAACCTCTGTTGCTAAGGTTACCGGAGCAATCTATAATAGGAAATGAAGTGGAGTGTTGCATTTTCAAAACTCATAACTCGTCTGAGCCACAGAGCCAGTGACCAGTGCTTGTTTGTTTTGTAGTTAGTTGCGATGTCCATCGACCTCAAACTCTCGCGCTTCAATCGTATTTATCGCCCTTCGGTAACTCTCTCTCTCTCTCTCTCTCTCTCTCTCTCTCTCTCTCTCTCAAATGTTCTTAATCGATTATTGATTGGGAATTTGACTTCAGGAAGCACTGGAAGGCAAAATCATCATCAAAACGCAGTCTTCAATTTCCCACTATGGAATTCGCCTTACTTTCAAAGGATCCGTCAACATGCAGGTTCACCCTTCTCTTTCGTTACACCAAACAGACGCAAACTTTATAGTTAGTATTTTATTGAAGCTTTAATTCATGGTTTTGTTGGCCTTATTGTTGTGTATGGTGAAGGTTCGTGGAGGATCAGCTGGTGTTGTTGAGTCACTCTATGGAGTTATTAAGCCAATTCCTATTTTGTAAGTTTATTTCTTGTTCTCTTACTGTGTAATTTGACAAGCAGAGTGTGAATTTTATTGATGTTGTTGATTTTCTTTTCCTTTCAAAATATGGCAAATAGTGTTAATGATTTCTTGCTTCCTTGTCTAAACAAAATAACAAATTGTAAATGATTTCTACCTTATTCATTTTTGCATATATGATCTTTCTCGATGAGCCAACCGTAATGCATAACCTTGTAATTATAGATTTGCATATCAGTCTGCTTATTTGGGATTTGATTCAGTTTCTATGTGACTGTGATTAACTTACCGGTCTTTGACTAGGTAAATCTTCATGAGAGACGATATTTTATATATAAATATATATAAAACAAGAAGATAGTAATGATAAGAAGAATTCAAGAGAGTACATTGTATCATCTATTGTTTTCTTTTTGATGGTGAAAGTGGGTGGCATTTCTGTTGGTCCCAGATTTATTTGGGGCTAACATTAGTCCTCTAAGTTTGCTTTTAATTTTAGCTGTTAGGTTGTTTACTTTTAGATCCAACTGTGTGTAACTCAACTTGTATTTATGCTTTTAAAATTGGCAAATTATCCCTGTAATTTGTTAATTTTGCGAGTAAACACCCAATTTGGTCCGTGTATATCTTCCTAGAGGAAAATGCGACCCATGACAAAAAAAGAAAACAGGACAATTTGGCCCTTGATCCTGTTTGTCGTGAGACAACATAGCCCTTTTTGTGAAATCCACCGTGAACTGATAACAAAACTTTCCTAGCTGGCTTGTTATTGTGATGAAATGACCATTTAAGTGCCGTGCTAGAGGGGGGTTAGGATTGGTCAGGACCAATTTGTCCCTCATGACCCCACTACCACCACCCTCCACCTCCACCTAAACCCCTCGCCCTCACCACGACACAACCCCACCGCCTCTGCCTCCGATGTGTCTTAAACTGTCATCGCTGCCTCTGCTGAAATTTGTGATCTCCAAAATTCTGATAGACTTAATGTTTGATTTGATTTTCAAATTATTATTAAACTTAAATGGCACAATAAAACATTGAGTTTATAATTGTAAATAACAACATCATTGGGATATATTGTAATTGAAAAGAGTTACATTCAATATTGCAATAATGAGTTAATGTTTTTTTTTTTTTTGCAAATAAAAAAGTTTAAATGCTTTAGATAAAAACTAGGAAATGGATATTGCCACTCCAATTTTGATAATCCCACTTCTTTTTTCCACAAATTCATAAAAATATACAATGCAAAAGAATCATGTGTGGAGTGGCATTATCAAAAATGGAAGTGGCATTATCATTTCCCTAAAAACTAGTTGGGACCAACATAAACGCCATCGTGAAGTTGTTTGATAACAATTATGCTTTGCATGATCACTTTCATTCAAGCTGATACTTTGCTAATAGCACTCATTAGGAATTTCTGGTGTTACAGAAAGGAAAATATGAAACTTGTTATGACTAACTTTGTAAACAGGAATAGGACCACCGAGGTTAAACCTTCTGGAAAGATTGCTTCGGGCACAACAGAGGTAATATATCATTAGTGAATGAATAGAAGTTCTATTTATTACAGTTTTGTCTTTTAGACTACTTATCTTATTAAGGCATGATATCTAGTATCAGCTGTCAAGTGGATAAGATATTGAGCTAGCCCATTGTGTTTTGTTTCCCAAAGAGGTGGGCCTGGTGCATGAGGTTCTTGTTTTGGGGATAGAGGAATTTAACTTGATAAAAAGATAAGCATAACCATATGTGATTCTGCAGAGGTTTTCTCATAATTATGGTGAAGTTCAGTTAAATATCTGATTTCTAGACTTGCAACCATCTGGAAGATTAAGCTTTTAAGAAGCTGTTTTGTTATATGATTTTACCCCTTAATGAGTGTCTTGTCTCATCTGGATTTACTTTCTCATTTTTGCCAAAAATATGATACTGTCCTACGAAACAAATCTGATCTCACTGTTCGAATAACATAGTTGGATTTGTTCTTGCAGTTCCTGTCTTAAGTTGGCTTTTCTGAACAAAATAATATTTGAAATACTATAATGTTCTTTTGAGTGAAAATTTAGTACCATATTTGACAGGTTTTCCTATTAATTTGATTTAACCTAGTTCACTGTGTTCATATTCATTTAAAGGTTTGCAATCTTGTGGCAGATACCATTTTCGGTGACCCTTAGACAGCAAGGTGAAAATTTGGAAAAGTTTTATGAGACTTTCCATGGGGCAAATATAAGTATCCAGGTAATGTAATGGAAGATGCTTTCTTAGCCAACTGATCTACATGATTAAATTTTCACCACCATTCCTACTATTGATTATTATCTCTCTTTTTGACATTTGGTAAAGAAGTTGGCTTTGATCTTAATCAAGGTTGAATATTTTTACACTAATAAGGTTTGGTGATGCCATATGGTTCACTGATGGTGTAAATTCTTAGAATTGAAAATTGATCAAAATTAACTCATTTTACATGTGTAAGTCTCTGTTTTATTTATTTAACTTATCAACTAATTTCAACAGTTGGTGATTGATAGCCTTTATAGTATTTGGTGACTGTAGATGTGACTCGCGGATACTTACATAAATCTTTATCAACAACAATGGAGTTCATTGTTGAAAGTGATAAAGGTATAAGTTCGTTGCAATCAAATGTTCTGTTTTTATACATTTATTCACGTAATCATGATTAAACTACTAGTATTTCTTTTGTTTGTGGATTTTTTCAGCTGATCTTCTACAACGGCCAATTCCTCCAGAAATGGTCATCTTCTACATAACCCAGGACACTCAACGACACTCTCTACTTCCTGAATTAAAATCTGGTGTGTTGTTCTTTTATTTAAGGGTATACTTTCTACTCAGGCTTCGTTAAAACCATTTATCTTATTGCATTCACATTTCTCATTTACTGTGGCAGATATTAACTTGCTTGTGTTTGTTGGTAATGAACTTGAATAATAGTATTTGCAAACATTTTAATGGAAAAAATCATGAGGTTAATGCTGATGTATTGTTGAATAGGTGGATTTCGGGTGATGGGGAAGATCTCTTCTCAGTGTTCTTTGGCTGGTCCTATTAGTGGTGAGTTAATTGTAGAAACATCTGCAGTTCCGATTCACTCAATCGACATTCAATTGTTTCGTGTTGAGTCCATTCTTCTTGGGGAGAAAATTGCAATTGAAACATCTTTGATACAAACGACCCAGGCAAGTGATACAAATTTAAGAGCATTTGAAATTAAAACAATGTTTTAACTCCCTTTCCATTTATCAGATAGCAGATGGAAATGTATGCCATAATTTGACTATACCTATCTATGTAATACTTCCGCGGCTTCTGACGTGTCCAACAACTTTTGCTGGGTAAGTGTCTTGTTCTTGATAATTTCCTTTCAGTGTATTGCACAATAGTAATTGTTGCAACTTTTTGCATGTGATGTGCTCAAGGATACTCAGTAAACTGTATTTCCATTTCATAAATAACCTTATAATAAATTGTTTCATATTTGCTTGCGAAAATTCTTGGATCCTACACTGCAAATCTTGATGGCTAGATGTCTATTGTTTTATTTTATTCCTTCTCTATTTTCATGCAGTCCTTTCTCAATTGAGTTCAAAGTTGCCATTGTCATAAGTTTTCAGTCAGAGCTATCTCAACTGCATAAGAAGACTGACTCCAGAACTCCAGAACTTTGGGTAAATTCAGTTCCATTTTCCCCAAATGGCAGTTCATTTATCATTTATTGTTCTTCACTTTATTAAGGATCCTTTTGTTTTCCAATTTCCTTTATGAAACTTCAGCTAGCAATGGAAACATTGCCGCTCGAGTTGGTTTGGACAAAGTAAGGTTGTGTATAAGAATGCACCAAGCTATAGCAGGCAGGAAGTGGATATATTGTTTGATATAACATTTGAATTGGTTTCAAGTGAATTGGCTTTCTATTTCATGTAATGTAACTTCCCAAGATTTGGAACAGTGATACTTGCACTGGAAAAGTCTCATGTAGACTTTACAGGTGTTGATTACAACCATATGTATATGAATTTTTTCCCCCTCGTGGTGTCTCTATCTACATCTAACATGACATATGAATAACAATTTAATGGCAAAGTAGTGTATATAGAATCTCCAACTAATTTGGCTCTCGTTTTACAACCTCAGGGATACATTCAATCAACTTACACATATAACTCGAAAAAAATTTATTATATATTACTAATTTTACAATTAAAATGTATCACATGATATTCTTTTTTTGTAATTGAATTGAAATTTTTTACTCCAAAGTCAAGGAAGTCTCTCCTTTCCCCTCTTTCCTTTTTTATATTTCTTTTTTTCACTTATTCAATCTCTCTTATACATCAGTATTAATTAATAATTATTAATTTAATAATTAAAATGCATTACATTTTTTTATTGCAATTAAAATTAAATTTATTAAATATTATTAATTTGACAATCAAAATATGTCACGTAATATTACTCTATATCATTGCAATTAAAATAATTTTTTCTTCTAAAATTAAAAAATTTTCTTTTTTCTACGCATTCTATTTCTTTTAACTTTTTGATCTGTCACAATTTCTATTTCTTTAAAATCAAAATGCTACTCTTTTTCCAACTATTTATTCACATGCTACTGTTTTGCCACAGTGATATATTATTTTTTTGTTCATTAGATAAACATCTTTAATATTTATTACAAGAGCGTTACATATTATTTATTTTTAAAATTTTATAATAAAAATTAAATAGAGATATAATTTATTTAAAATGCTTACAATTTCATAATATTATTACAGGCAAAAATACTAGTGAATATGTTTTTAAACATAATCAACTGTTATATTTACATGAAAAAACAATCACCAATTAGTCACATTGTATAAGAATATGCAGCTAGTGTTTACAAAAAAAAATTGATTATATTGCTACAAAAAATTTATTATTTGGCTTATTGGCTTGAATTTGATATAATTACGATAGATTTTATTTGGGTGATGGATTATTTTGTTAAAGATACGTGTGAAATAACATGTATATTATATACAAAATGTATAGTACCGCTTTTTATGTTTGTGGAGCACTTTTGAAACACAATAGCATCATCCTTCCATGACTTTTGTTTCAGTACTGAAAAAATATCGGTGGGCCTCCTGGACCCCCTTTTTTTTTTCATGGTATTTTCTAACCCAACAGGTAAAGAATTAATCCGTCACGATTTAAACTTTATTTAAGGGTGATCAATGAATTACTATATGCACGTTAAGGAACAAAGGAAGTAAGGAACACTAATTCTGGACAACATATTCGTTTTACTTTCTCTAGAGTTATTGACTAAGGTGAACTGAGTGACTCAATGAAAGAGAAGAAAAAGGGAGGAAAAGAAAATTGAGGTGTGGAAATGTGGAATGCTTGGTTATACAATATCTTCCGACTGTTTGGGAGTAATGAAGTGCAAGGAAACGACACTAATATGCATTAGAATTTTGATAAAATACGTAGAACAAATTATTACATTAAGATATGGAGCCAACCAAATTAACATAATTGGTACAAGGTGATGGTCGATGGCAATGCTGGTTGTCTTCTCCTATTTGGTTAATGGGTCATGTTTTGTTTTTGAGTATATGGTCTTTGAATAGTTTCTTTCTTGGTGGATGTTACAATACTCCTCTCATGTTTGGAGTTTTGAAACTTCTTTATATTATTAATATTGTAATGTGTGTTGGCACAATTTTTTAATAGGTATTTTATTAATAGAGCTTTTATTATATATTAAAAACTTCCTCAAATAATTAATGTCAACAATATTTTTTTAAAAAATTAATATTTAAAAAAATTAATACTAACATAAAATTATATTTTTAAATAAAAACCATAAAATAATTATAAAATATTAATAGAATACGTTGCTTAATAAAACAAAAATAAAAAAAAAACGTTGCTTATAAATTATTTTTATAAATTAATAATTTAATCTCCCATCTTTACTTATTAAGCAACATTTTTTTAATTATTGTTTTATTAGTGTTAATTTTTTTATTGCA
>NC_029776.3:94249316-94277637 GCF_000817695.3 Arachis duranensis
ATAAAATTATCTTTTTTAAAAATAACTTAAAATTTATAAAATATTTATTTAAATATTAATAAAATGACAAAAATATCTCTTTGGTATTGATCCTTGTTTACATGCATCAAAAACTATAAATTTAAACAATAAAAATTATTTTAGGATTAAATTTGTTTAAATGAATTAGAAAATAAAATTTTAAATTTTAATTTATCAAATATTCTTATAAATAATTTTATAAAGATAAAAATGTCCTTATAAAAATTAACACTGACTTACAAGCTCAAACAACCAATCTAACAACAAATTATATAATTTTTGTCTAACCCTAATCTCACTTTAATTATCATTCATTTTTTTATTTATATTTTTTTCTTTTATTTAAAAATCAAATTCTAATTTGAAATGATATTATTTAATAAAGAGTAAAGTATCATTTTTGTCCTCAACGTTTGGAGTAAGTCCTAAAATTGTTCCTAACATTTAAATCGTCTTATTGAGACAGAGACTAAGAGACAGAGACTCAGTATCATGTTTGTTGGTTTAGAGACTGGTACTAAAATTTCTGTCTCTATCCCTAAAATTTCAGTATTTCAGTACCTCCAAAAAGTAAGGACACAACGGACTAAAATTTTTAAAGATGGAGACTGAAACTTTAATAATATTTTATACCTAAAATATTCTCATTTCAATTAATTAATTCCAATTTTACCCTTTGTACAAATTAAATTAGAGTTTCATTCTTGTTTTAATTTCTGTCTCCCACTTTGCACCAAACAAAATACTGAGATTTATTTCAATCTCTGTCTTTTGGTCTCTGTCTCTCAGTTTCAATCTTTTCGTCTCTGTCTCTCCACCAAACGCTATCTAACATTTCAAAATTGGCTCAATGTTGTCCTGCTATTAGGGATTTGTCCCAACGTTTTCGTCCTATTTACGTCCCTAACATTTTAAAATAGTCTCAATGTTGTCTCGTCGTCAATTCTGTTAACAGATCCCTAACGGCAGGACAACATGGAGCCAATTTTAAAATGTTAGATACTTAAATAAAACGATTTAAACATTAGGGATAACTTTCAGACTTATCCCAAATGTTGGGAACAAAAACAGTACTTTACTCTTTAATAAATTTATAATGTTAAAATTTAAATTTGATTTTAAAAGACTAAAATGTACTTTCATATAATTTTAAATGATAAAAATACTCTTTAAATAATTAAAGTTGTTTTATTAAATTAAAAAATAAAAATTTGAATTTAAATTTTTTTATCTTTGGTAAATAAAAGAAACAACACGAAAATGTGAATTTAAATTTAATTAATAGAATCAAATATATTATTTAGTATTAAGTTTAAATATTAAGATGTTCTTTTAGAATTAGATTACTAAATGAGTTAGAAAGTAAAATTTTAAATTTTAATTTAAAACACTAAAATAGGAACAAAAATAAAATACCAGAACAATTAAAATAGGGACAAAAATTGAAGATAGTTTAAAAACATATCCGAATAAAATAATAAAAAATGATGAAGGAGATGTAACGTTAAACAAGACACCGGTCACGATAGTGAACGGTAGTGATAGATTTGGTTAGAAGTGAGATTTGAGAAAGAGAGCCATGGAGTAAAATAAATATAAAGGATTTTAATATTTAAAGCAGAAACAGTAACATAAATATAAAGAAAATAATGGAAATTTTAACTGCAAAAAACTAATTTAAAAATAAAAATATATAGAGTATTGATTCATTAAATAATTAAAAACTTTATACACAGTTGATTTACTAAACTATTAGGGAGTATTGTAAACATAATCGTATTAAAAATAATACGAGTATATTAATTTTTTAATTTATAATTAACGATTTTAAATAGTTATTTTTTTAAATCGAATAAATATAATTAATCATATAAATATAATAATATGAATACGTTTATTTTTATTAAATTAAATTAAGTTATTAATTAAATTATATTTATTTAAATTTTAATTTAAAGATTTTATAATTTAAAATTTTAAATTATGTGAATAAAATTAAATTAATAAAAATAAAAATATACCAGTATGACTGTAATGAGTTTATGAAATTTTAAAACAAAATAAATTTTAAAAGATAAAAATAAAAATATTGTTATGGAAACAATAATTTTTTTTATTTTATTTCAATAAAAAAATCAACACTAATAAAACAATAATTAAAAAAGTGTTGCTTAATAAGTAAAGATGGGAGATTAAATTATTAATTTATAAAAATAATTTATAAGCAACGTTTTTTTTAATTTTTGTTTTATTAAGCAACGTATTCTATTAATATTTTATAATTATTTTATGGTTTTTATTTGAAAATATAATTTTATGTTAGTGTTAATTTTTTAAATATTAATCTTTTAAAAAAATATTGTTGACATTAATTATTTGATGAAGTTTTCAATATATAATAAAAGCTCTATTAATAAAATACTTATTAGAAAACTGTGTCAACCCATATTACAATATTAATACTATAAAGGAGTTTCAAAACTCCAAACATAAGGGGAGTATTGTAACATCCACCTTCTTTCTTTATACTGAACTACATTTCCTCCACAATCTGGTACGTTGAGATTGAGATTTAAACTCGCATACTTTATTTTAGGTGTTCTGAGATTTATGCCTCAACTTACTCTTTCTATGTTGATATTCTTAGAAGTTAGAACGGTATAGTCTTGAAACCGTAACATAAAGAAGGCAACACATTCATGTAAAAGACAAACACACATTTTACTTATTGTGGGAAACACCGTTGTTTGAGTTCCAAACCAAAGTATGGAAACAGAAAAAAGAAAAAAACGTCTTCCTCATTCCAATGTCACATCATCACTTTACTCGATTGAAAACTCAAACAACATTGAATGTTGGTACTTCTCACCAGGTCTAACCACAACAGATGGGAAATTTGGCTGGTTTATGGCATTAGGGAATCCCTGAGTCTCCAAACACAGCCCTGCATGCTTTCCATATACGGCGCCTCCTTTTCCGTTAACGCCATTGACATAGTTTGCCGTGTAAAACTGCATGCCAGGGGCATTTGTCCACAAGTTTAGCACTCTTGAACTTGAGGGATCTCTCACTTTAGCAGCATGTTTTAAACCTGCTTTCTCGTCACCACAATCAAGCACATAGTTGTGGTCGTATCCCATTCCAACCTGACCAATGGTGTTGCCTATTCTACTCTCAGTGGTAAAATCAAACGGGGTGCCCTTCACCGGCATTATTTCGCCGGTTGGCACAGTGTTCTGATCGACTGGGGTTACATGATTCCCCCATATCTGAATGGAATGGTTAAGGACGTCTCCTGAGTTGTGGCCAGCCAAGTTCCAATAGGTATGCTGAGCTAAGTTAATTATGGTGGGCTTGTCCTTTGGTACTCCTTCCATGTCAAGCCTCATAGTTGTTCCCGAAATGAGCGTGTAAGTTGCAGTAACGGTAATATCCCCAGGATAACCTTATATGGCAGTGAAAAAAAAATATGAAAAAATAAATAGATAAAGAGAAACAAAAGGGCAGAATAACTGAGACACTCAAAAGTAAGAGGAAGAAAGAATAAATAATACCTTCCTCTCCATCATGACTGTGATATTTAAAAGTAATTGATGGGGTTTCACCCTTTTTATATTCAACAACCTCCCATACCTTCTTATCGAACCCTATATTTCCTCCTAAAATTGGAAAACAGAAATGGATCAGGCACACACAAATTTTATAACAAAAACAAATAGCTGTCTTAGAAAACACTTGTGCTTTTAGGCTATTTCAAATTCTATTCCATAATCATGTAATGTTATTCGTGAAAAGAGCAAAAGAAGGTTTATCCAAGAATGTTAGGTGGTCCACCTCCAGCATTGTTGAGAACAGCTATACAAAGTATTTTTGTAATATATAACGAATCCTTAGACTGATGATCAGCATTACAGTGTTTAGAGGAGTAATTTCCTATAGAAAATGATTGAGATTTAATGCCATTTCAAAATTCTATTGGAGAATTATAGTGTTAGTGTACAAATTGCAGCTTTGTTTATTGCCGACAAAGCATCTCTCAACCATGAGAATCCTTTCTTGCTTTGCCATAATTTTCAAAGCTGACTCTTGCAACAGATAGTCAATCAGATAGATATGTTAAAGTCATAGTTCGCAACCATAGAATTAACATGATCCTAACCAAAATGCACACAGATATGAACATACTAAACATGTGGAGCAGAGGATATGTAGAAATCAAGAGTGTAGAATTGATACCATGAAGACTGTTTGGGGGTTTGTTGAGAGGCAAAGAGTACTCAACCCCATCAAGTGTAAACTTTCCCTCCTTAATTCGGTTTGCTACGCGACCCACAATGCAGCCGAAATAAGGAGCAAGACCTTTCTGCATGCATAACAAATTCGACAAATCAATCATCAAAATAAAACTGAGAAACCAAATTCTAGCCTATGAACATGTCAAATCATGGTGGATTGTTATCGACCATGATTCAATATTTTCTTGCAATCCACTGTATCTATCAGAAAATATAATTATAAAATTAATGTCTATAAAATAACATTCTACCAGGAAGAAATTGGAAAAAAAAAAGGAAAGACAAATACTAATAATTGTAATAATATCAATCGATCCCTCCACTATATGGATAAATGTAACTTGTCAAGGCCTTTCAGAAACGCATGATATTGTTGTTTCAAACTTCATAGATAGAAACTTGAAAAAGAGAAACACAATGCACATCAATTAGATAAAAAACCAATCCAATCAAATGTATAACTAAACTAGCAATCGCGATTCAAATCATGATCCATTGAAAAACAAAAAATGAGGATTTGCTTAATTTTCACCTGATATGATTCAACGGAATCGAGGCCAAGAACAACGTCAGACAACGCCCCTTTCCACACAAAAAAATAACACAACTCAGTTTCTATCTTTGATAATTTAAGGAAAAAAAATGCATGCAACATCAAATTAGTTTAATTCATGAAGATTTTGAATGAAGATTATAGGAATTGAGAAGGGAAAAGGGAGAGAGGGGAAACCATCTTTGCCGGGAACGGAGAGGGAGATGATGGTGCATCCGAGGTTGGTAACTTTGACGTCCATGGTGCCATTGTTGAGCTCGAAGATCTCAGGTTTCTGGTTCTGATCGGCCATTGTAAGGGAAGGTGATTGAATCGCCGGTCTCACTCACTGAGTCACTGAGTTGCTAGGTGGATGTGACGTAACTAAATGAATATACGCTTTTTGTTTTTGATGTTGTACTCATGAATTGAGATTATGAGGTGTCAGGTTATGAATTTATGATTTCGTTTGGATAATCATTTCTCTATCAACAAGGGCGTATGCTGTTTGACTGTTGAAAAGATCAATAGCAGTTTTTTATTCTCTTGGGTAAAGTAATTTTTTTTGGGTTAAAATTTGATAAAAATTTTAAAAATATTTTTAAGGGTAAAAAATCCAAATGAGCCAAGGGGAGCTCAGTTTAACGCAAATTAGCCAAATCAAACTTCGATACTTCAATCCACCAGAACAAGTTTTTATATAATTCAAATCAATATGTTTCGAATTAAGTTTCAACGTAATTCGAATTGATTCAATTCGAACTACTTTGAAAAACTACTCATGGTAATTCGAATTAATTAGAAACGAATTATGCATGCAATGTTCGTAGTAATTCGAAACGAATAAATTCGAATTCCAAAAAGGTAGTTCGAAACGTATTAATTCGAATTACATGGGGAGGGGCACAAGAGAGGGGTTCGAATCAAATTGATTCGAATTAGGTTTATTTGGTGCTACGAGATAATTCGAATCAAGTTGATTCGAATTACAAGGGTTTTGGCTATATAAGGAGTTCGAACCAAGTTCATTTGAATCACTTTGTCATTATCCAACCCCACCAAATCCCAAAGAAAACGACCAACATTCGGGCCGAGTAAGACCATAGCGGCATTTTCAGGCAATGGGGGAGGATCCGGGGAGGCTTTATCGTTTGGATGGAGTTGCTCATATCGCCGGGGTGATCAACGATGAGGTTAGTGGTTTATGATGTTGCGCTGTTGATGGTGTTTTTTGTTAGTGGTTAATGGTAGTAGTTGATGAAAGCGGTTTATGATAATGGTATTTGTTAATGGTTTTTGATAATGGTTTATGTTACTGTTAGTGGTTTAGGATAGTGGTTTTTGTTAATGGTTTTCTATAGCGGTTTATGTTAGTGTTAGCGGTTTAAGCAAGTGGTTTAGACCAGTAGTTTTTGTTAGTGGTTTTTGTAATTTACCTTTGTAAGGGGTTTTTGTTAATGATTTTGGATAGTGGTTTTATTGATGGTTAGCGGTTTAGGGTAGTGGTTGATTGCTGTCTAGGAATTCTGTTTGGCTGATTTTCGTAAATTTTTCACTCCCATGGCTTAAACACGTTTTTTGCCCTATTTTTAAATTTTGTTTTGTTTTAATTTTATTTTAAAAGTTTTTGATTTAAAATTTGAATTTTTTTAATTTTGAATTTTTATATTAGAGGATAAAGTGTAATTTTTTATTTTTAAATAGGTTTTTTTATTTTTTTGTCTTATCTATGAAATAAATAATGAAAGATCACACTTTATCTTCTAAATTAAAATTCAAAATTTAGAAGATCTAAATCCTTCGATTTGTATCAAATACATTTTCGATAGCTAAATTTTTAAAAAAATTAATACCAACCAACAATAATACATGACAATTATATTTGATTTGTTTGTGTTGAAAATTGTTTTGATGTAATTGTTGTTGAATAAATTCTAAATTTTTTAAAAAATTAACAAGAATATATTTAATGCAAATTAAAAATTTTTGAAACAAAATTATAACAAAATAAAATTTAAAAATATTTTAAAAATTTAGATATATTTTAAATTTTTTTGTCAAATTTAAAAAAAAATACTTTACCTTTATTCTTTTAATTTTGGGATTAATCACTAGCCTTTCATATTCATTCGTAACTTGTTTCTTGAAGTAGAGGGATTTTTTACTATAAAATTTTATTTTTTTATTTTTGTGTTGTAAATTTTGATATTATTTTAAAATTGTTTTTTAATTGAAAAATGAGTTGAAATTATTTTTTTCTTAAAAGTAATTTAAAAATAGATATTATGATAAATAATTTTATTAATTTTAAAATTTTAAATAATTGTATTATAAATTGATTAACTTTTTATTTATGTTTAAATTATGATTATATCTTTTGTTTATTAATTTTTATTAAATTAATTTTAATTAAATAGAATTCGATTTTTTGTATTTATTTGAGTGCCATTATTTTGATAAAAAAGATATTTTTTAATGAAAAAATATCTTTTATTTTTATTTTTATGGGTGTTTGGTAAATTTCTAATAATAAAAGTAAAAGTATTAAAAAAATAAAAAAAATTTTGAATTTTTATTTTTGTGTTGTAGAGAGGGTTTTTATTATACAATTTTATTTTTTATTTTTATGTTGTAAATTTTGATGTTATTTTAAAATTGTTTCTTAATTAAAAATTGAGTTGAAACTATTTTTTGTTCTTGAAAGTAATTTAAAAATAGACATTTTTATTAATTTTAAAAATTTAAATAATTGTATTATAAATTGATTTTTTTATTTATGTTTAAATTTGATTATATTTTTTGTTTATTAATTTTTATTAAATTAATTTTAATTAAAAAATAAAGAAAAAAGAGTTTGGTGAGTAGTTCCTCAGCATACTAATCCACCATAAAGTAAGGGAAACTAAAATTTTAGATCCATTTTATGTAAATGAATCGAGAATGATAGAGATATAGAATTTGTTTGGGCACTGTTATTGAAAAAGATCTTTTATAAAAGTAGAAGTAATTTTATATTTGGATATCTCATGTAAAAAAATTTTTTATTTATTAATTATGTTTGGATAAAATAAGATAAAAGTATTTTTTTATTCATTTATTATGTGAAAAATATTTTTTTAAGAAAAAATATATTTTTAAAAAAGATGTAAATTGTAACTTTTCAAAAAAGATATTTTTTTAATAATTTTTTAGTACTTTTATTTTTACTACTAAAAATTTGCTAAACACATTAAAAAAAATTATATCAAAATAATGGCACTCATACAAGCATATAATTATTTATATTATTTTTTTTTATCAATGTAAGCTTTTGAGAGTAATAATATTATAATATGATGATCTAGA
Source organism: Arachis duranensis (assembly GCF_000817695.3). Lineage (NCBI taxonomy): Eukaryota > Viridiplantae > Streptophyta > Magnoliopsida > Fabales > Fabaceae > Arachis > Arachis duranensis. The sequence continues at coordinate 94,257,510 of NC_029776.3, forward strand.
ATTTGATTATTAGTAAACTCCAAAAATAAAAAAATAACACAAAATAAATAAATAAAAACTACATAAAAATTAAGTAACACATACTAAAAGAAACTCTTATTTAAAAGTGTTTAAACTTTTCCAAGTAGCATCATAAGTTTCACAAAAGAAAAGAGGCTAAATATCCATTTTGATCCCTCAGATTCACTCAATCATTCAATTTAGTCTCTAAAATTCAAAATTACCTATTCTAGTCCTCTAGATTCAACTTCGGATACCAATGTGGTCCCTCAACTCTTTCCAACGATGACTAGGCAAATGGAGTGCTGAAATGGCACCTTTCCTGCCACGTTGGATGATGAGTAATCGTTTACTCTTGGCGTCCAAACAAGTCAGAAATGAAGAATAGTGGAGCTAGAGAAGAAGAAGTATAATACTTTATTTTGGGTCTCCATCATTTCTTCTCCCTTCATATACAAAGCGACGATATTTCTGACTTGTTTGGACGCCAAGGGTAAACGATGTCGTTTACTCATCATTTAGTGTAGTAGGAAGAGTGCTATATTAGCACTCCGTTTGCCTAGTTATCATCAGAAAGAGTCGAGGGACCACATTGGTGCCGGAACCTGAATCTGGAGGACTAGTATAAATAATTTTGGATTTCAAAGATTAAAATAGGTAATCTCAGAGACCAAATTGGAGATTTAGCAAGAGAAAAGACTTGCTTCGTTTTTGGATGGATATTGACCAGGCAAGATTAATATGTCCTTTACCACCCTTATAGTTAAGATGTGAATATGTCTTCATATTATAATTAGAATAATTAAAAGATGAGTGTTATGGGTCAGCAATTTTTGTGATTTGTAATCATTAAATAATTATTAATAATATTTTTAATGGTGTGAGGTTTTATCCAATGGTATAGGATTATTCACTTTTCTTTTACTAATTATATACTAATCAAAATTTAATAAAGTTGTTGGTCCCTAATTAAAATGTGGATATATGGTATATAATGATATTTGATTGATTGGTCATGTAAAATATTTTTCATTGAAATATATCATAATTAACTCCAATTCCTAAACTGTTTCTGCATCACGTGTGATGTAGATAAAACTGCTCAGATCAATTGTATTAAGTGGCAATATGCTCTAATAACTGGTGCACACAACAAAGAATTACGGCAAATCACATTCCAGACAAGATAGACTATTCTTGGATATTGTATTCATATTATATTCTTGGACTTCAATACTAAGAACTTCTGACTAAGTAATCAATTTTGCAATTCATCATGATGTAGAACTCAATAATAATAGTCCATCTTTACAAAGTGGATGAATGCATTAATAGCAAAATCATATGGTAAGTGTCATTTTCATTAATCATGATGAATCAGCTTTGTAAAGCAATTCCAACCATGACCAATAAAACCACCTGCAAATGGTGATAGAGTTGGTCATTTTACTTTCTGTCATGATATTCAAATAAAATTGATCACAGTAACATCCAGATCATACACAAATAAAGATAAATATCAATACGCCTGCATATGCACAAAACACAATGGATGACAAGCATGCACGCTAAACTCTCATGTAATGAAGTTTTAGGTGGATATTTCAATTAAAATTCTATAATTATCTTTATGTGATATATTTTATTAGAAAAAGTATAGGTAGATAATAGTTTTTATGAACAATGTGAACAATGAGTCCAATAAAATAAAAATACATTGCATTCCTAAATTATCTACCTAAATCTTAATATTAAGATTACTCACCTAGTGAATTGAACATCCATTGTTCATGTTAATAAAAAAAGTCATTAGTTATCTAACATTACCCATTTTATTATTATTATTATTAGATGATACATTATAAAGTTTGATTTTGGTATATTATAAAAATATTATTTTTATTTTAAAGTAGGGTAAAGTATATTTTTTGTCTCTAAAGTTTAATAAAAGTTTCAAAAATACCCCTAAGTTTTATTTTGTTTCAATTTTATCCTAAAAGTTCTCGATTTGCATCAAATATACCCCTGACAACTAATTTTTCAAAAAATTTAAGATAAATTTAACAACAATTTCATAAGAACAATCCTCGACACAAACAAATCAATCATAATTTTCCAAGAGGTGCTTGTGCTTTTAAAAAGTACAAGCACCTCATTTTGCATTTAGTAAATTAGAAAGTTAGGGGTGCTTTTAAAAGCATTACCTAAGCGAGAGCTTTTCAAAGCTGGCTTGTGTTTATCAAATTTTATTTATTTTTCCGCACATATTTTCTGCTATTATATTGCCATTGAAATCCTCATATATTTCTAACTTCTCATCCTAACCTTTACAAATTCTAACACAGTCTTCATGTATTTTTTATTTCTCAACCCAATCTTCACAAATTTTAACACAGATACATCTCTATCACATATTAGGTATGAATCTCTATCTATTTATATTATTTTTTTGTGCGTTGTTTTTGTATTTTTCAGTAGATCTATGATGTTTGTTTGTTTTTTATCTGTTCTTTGAAATGTGAAGAGGTTAACTTGGTTTATGAAAACCAATTATAAATTTTTTCTTGTATAAATATTAGTCAAAATTATAATAACAAACATGTATATACATATGTAAATATAGATATATAATCATAGGAATAATTTATTTGATATATGTGTCTCATTTTTTGTGATATGTAAAAGTGAGCCAATATATTAATAATTTTTTATTTTTAATTATAGTACTTATACTAATTAAAAATTATTTTTAATTTAATTTTATCAAACGCAATTACTTAAGCTTTTACTAGGATAGAAGCATGGAGCGCGGCAAATTACTTAAGAGTATTAATTTAGTAGATGAATTTAATAAATAAAAAGGAAAGCAAATTAAAAATTAATTAATAACACAAATAAAGAAAAGAGAAAAAGACAAATTAGTATATGACTATGTGTATAGATATTTAAGTCTCTAAACATTGAAAAATACTTTTAAATACTTTTTGCGAAACGTAATAGAAATATCTAGCATGAAACCATCAGTCACGGAGTTCAGTCAGAAAAAACATTCTAAAATATATTATGGACAGCAAGTCAATTTTGAATGGCAGTACTAGTGCAAATCAAGAAAAGCAAGATTGTATTAGTATAAGTTAGTTAGGATCGGAGAGGGTTATAAACAGTGAATTATGTTGCTTTCTAAATGATGATAATGTAATACACATTTTTTCATAACTTCAATTCTGTTCTACTGTATTTTCTTCGTTGCTAGTCTTTCAATTTTTTCTCTTTTCTTTTCTGCTGTCCAACTCGTTCACATCATCATTATGTTCTTGTTTCAGTTTATCTTTTCTCTTTGAAAATTACATGTTTCAATTCTCTTTAGACACTCGACCTGTAACAAAAGACAGCGATAAACTGTAACTATGATGCATAAATTTTTTTAATTTTGCTGGATTTAGTCGAATTTCTAAATTTTTGGTAATCTGAATCTTTGATTTTATAGTTCGGTAATAATGTTTGGTTTTGTATTTTTGTTTGATTTTGCTGAAATAATATATTTTGTGTGTAATTGACTTGTTCATGAGTAATTAACTTTATTAAAAACTTAATTAAAAAACTGTTATTACATATTTTTCTTCCAACAATTGTCACATTGTTCTTTGAGCAATTTGTTTCATAAATATAGCTTTGTAATTGACTTATTTTTTTAAAAAAAGTTTTTAAATTAGCATTTTCTGTTAAAATTAGCACTGAAGTTCATTAATAAATTTGATCTACAAGTTATGCATACTCATCTTTTCTACTGGATCTGTTCTTCACTGCTTCTCACTTAGTACCTTACATTACAGCAATCTGTGTGCTTTGTTTTTTGTTCCCTGCCATGTTTTGTAGTCTAATTCTCATTCATTAAAGTGGAGAAATAAGTGGCTATGCCTTATCTTTCCTTAAAGATTTTACATTTACCAGTAGCAACAAAACAAGTGACTATGGTTCTTATATAATAAGGGACAAAGGGTCATATAGTAATTAGCAAAGCAGTTTTTTTGTCCTTTTGGAGCCATTAAGAATAAAATCAAAGTTCATGTAAGCGGTGACTTTGGATATAGTTCCATTTCTTCTATTTAGGGGTGGTTAACACTATCCAAATTCGCGGGTACCTACTCTGCCCCTACCCGTTTGGGGCGGGTAACTATCTAGTTATATAATTTTTAAAATTTTATTTTATTTTTTAGATTTAATAATTATTGGGGCGGGTAGGGGCAGAACGGATACCCGCAAAAACGAATTAGGGATTAACATTTTACTATCCATAAATAGAAGCGGGGCGAATTCGATGCAAATTTTTGTTGAGCAGAGCAGAGTCGGATAGAGCAAAAACTCGTCCCTATCCGCTCAGTTGCCACCCTACTTCTATTTAATTTACGTTGTTTGATTCAAATCTATTAAATTGTTGAAATTCGTACAAGAAACAGAAATGACAGAGGTATTGGTATTGTTCATATCTACATGGTTTTCTCTTTCATTGCTCTAATTGTGATCTTGGCATCAAATACTGTGTTTGCATTATTTTTAATTTTTATGTTTGGATGCTTATATTATAAATAGGATAAATTACTAAAAATATATTCGAATAATTTTATCGTTGATAAAAATATAATCAAATTTTGTTATTGACAAAAGTGTTATAAAATAATTTAAAAATGTGACAAAAATATTTAATATTAATTATATATTTATCAAAAAATGCTTTACAATTGAATTTTGCGAAATAATTGAGAAATATATAGATTTGGCGGTAAGAAGGAAAAGTCATCTTCTTCATCTAGTTGCTGAGGAGGTGGCATTTCGAACTTCTTCTTTACTGCGGGTGGCCACTTGAACGATTCGGTTCGGGTTGAGAGCTTCACCTTCGAAGAAGAACTTGTTTCTTCCTTTCCAGATTTTCCAGAGCAGGTATGCAACCTCGTTAATCTTTCTTCTTTCATTTCTTTCGATTTTCAACTTGTCAATCAAATTCATCCACAATTGTCAGAGGCTCGTGGTCTGATGGAGCGTTGGGATTCCCATTCTTGCAATTTGCCACACTAATTGCGAGGTTCACAATTGATGAGGCAATGGGTGACGGATTCCTCTTCGGCAAAGCAGCGGCGGCACAAGGGAGATATTCATGGGATTCTTTCGTGCAATCTCTTACTCGTAGGTATGCCATTGTGCATGATCTTCCATAGGAAAATCCTCACTCTCGGCTGTATTTGCAATTTGCAAGTCCCAAATTGATGCCCAGAGTTTCTTCTCGCGACACTGGACTGAGAGCATTTCCAGAGGAGGGTGATAGAACTGGTAAGCTACTTGGTAGCCTGAAGCTGCTGTGTATCTTCCTTGTTTCTCCCTGGACTAGGTAATTTCATCCTCTCCTTCTGTAATGCTTGTCTGAATAATTGCTTGAGTTATATCTGAATTAAAATTTTCTGTGATAAACTGTTGGTTCCACTGTCTATTATTTGTGATGAGCTGAGACACCCATTCTACTTGCATGTTGTTCGGGTGTTGCATAATAGTCAATAGAGGGGGGTAATTTTTTATCCATGGGTCTTCCATTAACTTCACTGATCTGCTGCTCCCTATCTTCCACTGAATCCCCTTTTCAATTACTTTTCTGCCTTCCAACATACTCTTCCAACTCCAGAAGGGGTTATTTCCTACTCCTGCCTTAAGAAAGGATGTAAACCTGAAATATTTGCTCTTATAGATTCTGCTAATCAGTGCGTTAGGCCTGGTCAGAATTCTCCAGCCTTGCTTTCCAAGCATGGACAAATTAAAAGCTCTAAGATCCTTAAAATGTAGCCCGCCTTGTTGTTTTGGTCTGCACATCAGATTCCACCCAATCCACTGCATTTTCTTTTTATTCTCTCTTTGGACCCACCAAAACTGCATCATCATACTGTGAAGTTTCTCCATGAACGTCTCTGGTAGTTTAAAACAGCTAAGCGTATATAAAGGGACCGCGCGATGCTACTACTTTAATAAGAATCTCCCTTCCTCTTGTTGATAGTAAGGATCGTTTCCAGTGTTGTAACTTGTTAGAAACCTTATCTTTAATATAGGAAAACGTTTCTCTCTTAGATCTATTGATAATTGCTGGTAATCCAAGATATTTGTCTTGGTTACCGACATGGAGAACATTGAGAATAAGCTTGAGCTACTTCTGCAATACCGTTCGAATCTGATTTTTCTGCACCATCTTCTGCAATAAGACAAGAGAAACGATTCTTCCTGTTCCTAGCTTGAAATTTAGTGTGAAAGAACTTGGTGTCCTTGTCACCCCCAATTAAGCCACTGTATACGAGATTTCTCCCTCCAATATCGTTCTTCCATGTCATAAGCTTCTTCCAGCTCAGCCTCTAAAATTATGATAGTCTCACCATTTGCCGAACCTCCCTTCTCCTTTTCCTCCATCAACCGATTCTTAATTAGGGAGATTTGGGCCTAAGAGTTAGAGCTATGAGTCTTCTACCATGCCGATCCACAATTGCATGCTTATATCTCTTTAGCTTTTGATGGAATTTGAACATTAGAGATCCTTCACAGTCAGTCCTCCATACCTCTTCGATCAAATTCGCGATCACTTCCTTATCACACCATCTTTCTTAGAATCGGAATCGTCTCTTTGGCTTTGTTGTGTGTGTGTATCCAAGGTGAGTAGAATCGGCCTATGATCTGATCTCACGTTAGATAAATGAGAAACCAAGGCTCTTGGGTAGGAATTTTTCCATGCTTCTGACGCAAATGCTGTATTCAACCTTTCTTTGATGTGGTTGATGCCATATTTACGGTTAGTCCACTTAAACTTTGGTCCTTCATAACCCAGATCTATCAAACCAACCTCATTGATGAAGTTTTGAAATTTTTGAATTGAGGACTCTGACTTTTCTTTACCTCCCTCCTTTTTATGTTGAGCTTTAACAGCGTTAAAATCCCCCACGATGATCTTGAGTTCCTTTCCATTCCTCATGATCTCAATTAGCTCCCTAAATTGAAGTTTCCTTTGTCTTTCATCCGTGTTGAGATGCACCCCCATCACCTCCCACCTCTTCTGATCTCCTGGTACTTCCATCTTGAATTGAATAAAATAGTCTTTGTAGTTGACTACTTGTAGCATTACACTCTCCTTCCAACTAACTACCAACCCGCCAGCAATTCCATTTGGTTCCACACAATACGAGTGCCTGAAACCTGCTTCCTTCAACACCTTCTCTACCTTTGAAGTGGTGTTTTTAGTTTCGCAAAAGAACACCACCTCAGAGGAATGAGTCTTAAACAGCTCTTTAATGCTGTGAACTGTCAGAGGTTTCTCCAAATTCCAACAGTTTCACATCATAATCTTCATGGATCCTTGGGTGCCATTTATTGGGTAGCATCCTCCCCCATAACAGCAAAAATTAATTTTGGATGACAGATCTTCTTACTCCTGACTTCCTTCTTGCTTCCTCGATTCTCCTGTTAATCCTAATATTTTTCTCACTAGCTGGCCTTTTCTCGCTGTCTTTTTCAGTGACATTTTATGTTTACCGCCTCCTCTGCGAATCTCTTAACACTTGAGGAGCTGTTTTTTTTTTACTAGGAACCTTTTCCACTGCCAAAGCATCGTTACCCCGTTCTTGCCAAAGATGTCCGCTAAAATATCAACCCCTGCTGTCTCCTGAGTTGCTGGTCTTTCTTTTAGAATTTACTCTATGAGGACTGCTCTAAACTTCTTCATCCTTATTCTCCTTCCTCTTGTACCCTCCATTGATAAAGAAGCCAATCCTTTGAGCAAGTTAACTGGTGTAGGAGGTTTTGGCCTCACCCTTATCCCTGTTTCATTCCTCAGATTATTAGGATTTGCATTCTCTTTTGAGATTTTTCCTTCTCCCGAATTGATCTGCCCTTATCCACCCTCCCCACTGCCTTTCCTCCTCTACCTCTCCATTCATAGCATTCTGTAGTTGAACACCACAAGTTCTAACTTCATGCCCAATGTGACCACACAATAGTTGCAAAAATTGCTAATTTTTTCATATTTCAGATTTACCTCCATAATTTTCTTATCAGACCCAACGATCTTCAAAACTTTGCGCAAGGGTTTAGTTACTTATATCTAGGTTCACTTGGATTTTGACAATCTTCTCGTGCCTACCTTTTAGATGAAAAATATCAGCGTCAAGTACCTCTCCTAATGCTCTTCCCACTTTTCTTCCAAGCTCCGTGGTTTTGCAGTAATCAGGAAGTCCCCATAATTATATTCAAATTGGCACATTTGCAAATTCACTCTCATCTATCTATTTCTTTTGTTCCCATCTCTTTAGATTGAGTATGTAATTTTTGAATATCCAGGGGTACCTCTTTCAATCCTCATTACAACCATTTCGTCATCAAAAAAGAATTGGAAAACATTACCTCATGATTTTGTACCTTGAAACCTATCGGTTGTCCCCAGATTGCAAACATGGTAGCCTCCATTGTTCCCGAGTTAAAAAGGCAATCAGCCAGAAGTCTTTCCATTAAACTTTTTGCACACTTATCCAATTCAGATTGAAGGTTTCCATCATCAAACACCATTATCTCCTTTTCTTCAGCTAGGTTATACTTCTGATTCTGTCTAACAGAATTCAAATTGCTCCCCATGATTCACCTTGTTCACCAATTTTCTTAGAAAGTCACACGACTTTGAGAAATTTAGGATTATTCTGCTAACTCCAGCAGAGGACAGAGAGAAAACCCTTAGGCCAATTTTCCAGCACCACATTTGATTGTTAGTAATAGTAAAAAGCTTTTATGTTAAATATTAGGCGTTTTTTTGTGACTTGTTAAATATTAGGGTTTAAAGATTATCAATTGAAAAGGTTTGTATAAAAATTATGTAAAATTAAAATTTTTAATATATTTGTCATTTATTTATTAAAATAAAATATCACAAATTTTTATTAAAAATAATTTTAATTCATGTCTTTAAAACATAAGTTATCTAAATCCTAAATATTAATAAAAAGTTAATGCAAAAATAATAAGAAGAGTAATTATCCAAATTAGTTTTTAAAGATTTTAAAGTAAATATTTTAGTTTTTAAAAAAATTAATATACATATTAATTTTTAAAATTTTATTTCGGTAGATAAATCATTTTCAGTTTACTTTTTAATAGACTAATTATCAAAATTTCTCAGATTTTAAAAGCAGATATTTTAGTTTCTAAAAAAAATTAATAAACAGAATAATTTTCAATGTGTTTTTTCTGTAAGACATAGCGGTCTTCCTTCTATTTTACTTTTACTATATGTCTATATGTCAACCTTTATTATTATTAGTTTAATTTTGTGTATGTGGACGATGACACTAGTATATTGATACACTGTTTTCATTGAAAACAAGCAAGGTGAATAATGATGTTTTGAAATTCAAATTAAAATATTTTCTTTTAATACAAATATGTTTTTTAAAATAGTACATTATCAGATTCTTATTGGTAATTTGACATTATACATATAGAATTAAGTTGCAAATTTGACCTATTTTTTTTTTGTTAACATGGTTTTTGATACATTATAAAAAAAAATAATATGTATGTGCCACATAGATGTACATGTTAAGTTTTATAAAGTAAAAATTTAGTTAATTGGTAATTTGGTAATTAAGTTGAGATTCAAGTGAAAATTGAAAAATAAAAATTGAAAAATAACTTTGATTATACTTAATTCATAACTAGCACACCAAGCTAAGTTATATTAAATACAAAAATATCAAATGATTTCAACTTTAAAGTTCTTATTAAATAATCTCTAATAACTTTATTGAATATTATTGTTGTTGTGAGGATGGTTTAACAATATATTTTTTTAAAAGAATACCATATTAGAAATCAAATAGGTTAAGCCTTAAAAGGTTAATTTGATTATAATATCTATTAATATTTTTTTCTAATAAATTTTAAAAAATTTAGTAAGTTATATCAAAAAATAGACTGAAGCTGTTATGTCTGACAGAAAAAAAAACGTTAAAAAATTATTTGTGTATTAATTTTTTGGAGATTAAAATATCTATTTTTAAAATCTTTTAAAAACTGATTTAGATAATTATTCCGTTGAAAAATGAACTGAAAACTAATTTATCTATTAAAATAAAAATTTTAAAAATATTTTGTGTATTAATTTCTTTCAAAAACTAAAATATTCCAATAAATTTTTTTAGAACTAATTTGAGTAATTACTCTAGTAAGAATAAGAATAGATTAAGATAAAAAAAAGTATTAATTCCTTGTTTGTGGCCGTTTTTAAAAGCAGACAACAAACAATTCAAAACCTAAAATAAATATTTTCCTATAACCTTACCTAATTCTCCATTAAGTTTGAATACCACTCTCTCTCTCTCTCTCTCTCTCAGGTCGAAGAACTCTTCGACGCGGCACATTCTCCTTGATTGCAAAAATTGTTTTCATTGTTCTCATCCTCACCAGTCAAATGAAGGTATGCTCTTCAAATGCCAAAGCTCTTTCCTTATTCTGTTCCCCATTCCGTTCTCCGTCTTTGCTTCCTTTCAACTTCATCCCTGCGTCACTCTCAGTCTCAGCCCCAATCACTTGATGAAGCTGTTGATTCCTTCACTCGCATGCTCTCTATGCGTCCTCCTCCATCCATCATCCAATTCACTAAGATTTTGGGATCTCTTGCCAAGACCAACCATTTCCCCACCGCCATTTCCCTTTTTCAGCAATTGCAAGCCAGAGGAATAGCTCCCAACTTATTTACTTTAAGCATCCTAATTAATTGTTGTTGCGGCATGGGTTGTGTGATGCTTGCTTTCTCTGTACTGGCCAAGATTTTCAGGATGGGGTTTCAGCCTGATACCGTAACATTGAATACACTCATTAAAGGTCTCTGTCTCTGTGGTAGTGTTGAAAAAGCACTGCACTTTCATGATAAAGTGTTGGCTCATGGATTTCAGTTTAATGAAATCACTTACGGGACCTTGATTAATGGGCTCTGTAAGACCGGACACACATCAGCTGCTATTCAAGTGTTGAGAAAGATCCCACGGTATGGAATTGTTCCTAATGTCTTAATGTACAGCGCAATTATTGATAGCCTCTGCAAGGATACACTTGTAAGTCATGCGTTTCATTTATTCTCTGAAATGCTTGCTAAGGGAATTTCCTCCGATGTTATCACTTACACTACTCTAATTCATGGATTGTGCCTTGCGGGTCGACTAATGGAAGCCATTGATTTACTAAATTACATGATGCTGAAAAACATTATTCCAAATATTTGCACCTATAGTACTTTGATTGATGGACTATGTAAGGAAAGAAGAATCAAAGATGCTAAGACTGTGTTTGCTCTTATGATAAAAAAAGGTGTGAAACCAGAAGTGGTTATTTATAATAGTTTAATGGATGGATATTGTTTGGCTAGTGAGGTAGATAAGGCAAAATATGTATTCAGGACAATGGCTCAAAGTAGAGTGTCTCCTGATGTTTGGAGTTATAATATCATGATTAAGGGCTTGTGCAAAAGTAAAATGGTTGATGACGCCTTGAATCTCTTTGAAGAGATGTGTTGCAAGAACATGGTTCCTGATATGGTAACTTACAATACCCTAATTGATGGCTTGGGAAAATCAGGAAAAATCCTTTGTGCTGAGGAGCTTTTTCAAAAGATGCATGATAGAGGTCAACTTGCTGATATAGTCACTTATAATTCTTTGTTGGATGGGATGTTCAATACCAACAAACTTGACAAGGCACTAATGTTATTCAATCGAATGAAAGAGAGTGGCATTGATCCAGATATATATACATACAACATACTTATGGATGGTTTGTGCAAAAATAGAAGACTTAAAGATGTAAGAGAGATTTTTCAAGATCTTTTCATTGAAGGCTATAAACCAAACACGTGGACACACAATATTATAATCAATAGGCTTTGCAAAAAGGGTTTACTTGATCGAGCATTGGCATATTTGTCAAAAATGGAAGCCAATGGTTGTTCAACAGATATATGTACGTACAATATAATTATTGATGGCCTATGGAAAAGTAGAAGATTTAAGAATGTTCAACAGATTTTTCAAAAGCTTTTTCTTAGAGGCTATCATCCAGATATTTGGACACACAATATTATGATCAACGGGTTCTGCAAAGAGGGCTTGCTTGATGAAGCATTGGCATATTTGTCGAAAATAGAAGACAATGGTTGCTCAACAGATATATGCACGTACAGTATAATTATTGATGGCCTATGTAAAGGTGGAAGACTTGAGAATGCTCGACATATATTTCAAAAGCTTTTTCTTAGAGGCTATCGTCCAGATATCTGGACATACAATATTATGATCAACGAGCTCTGCAAAAAACGTTTGCTTAAGGAAGCATTGGCATATTTGTCAAAAATGGAAGACAATGTTTGCTCAACAGATATACGGACGTACAATATAATTATTTATGGTCTATGTGAAGGTGGAAGACTTAAGAGCGCTCAACAGATTTTTCAAAAGCTTTTTGTTAGAGGCTATCGTCCAGATGTTTGGACATTCACTATTATGATCAACGGGCTCTGCAAAGAGGGCCTACTTGACGAAGCATTGGCCTTAAAGTCGAAAATGAAAGATCTTGGTTGCTCTCCAAATAAAGTAACTAACAATATAATCAGTCGCTATTTGAAACAGGTAAAAATGACAAAGCGAGAAACTTCATGAAATGATATTAGAGGGCTATTGCAAGGATAAAAGTAGTAAGATCTTGCTTGTTAGACATCACAAAATGTTGTTTGTATCTCTTTCTTGTTGGAAGTATATTATAATATAAATTCTTATTGTAGCCTAATTGTATTTATTTATAATTATAAATTATTCTCAATGGCTTGATACCGGTGTTACAACTCATGTATTAAATGTAATGCAGGAATTTTTTTACGATTCAAACCACAAGTCAAAGTAAAATTCTCTACATAAAAACCGTGTGAAAGTTCTAATTGAAGGAATAGGGACTTACTGTTTGGTGTTGTATACTAGCTATCATTTAGATTTACTTAGGACTTTTGGTGTATTCCCAACGTGTAAGAATTTGATTTTTGTTTTCAAATTAGACAATTGTAGTTTTTTTTAAGGGGTAAAAATTGTTTTAATTTATGTAAAATTTTAATATTATTTATTATGGTATTCTGATTGATGATTTATATAGACTAAAACTTCTCAATCAATTTTCTAAATCTGTTTATTGGGTACTAGACTTTGCATAATTAGACCGAATATGCCTAAGAAAAGTTATGTAGCAAAAATACTTAGGTCACATCAAAGGAAAGAACGGAAAGATTAGTAATGAAATAGATTTTACAAAGTCTAAATTTTATCGACCTTGATGTATGTGTGGGGTATATTAAAGGAAAACAAACCAGTCTAAATTTTATTGACCTTAGTGTATGTGGATTTTTTTATGCTCTATCTTTTGATGGAGAAAAATATTTTATTATTTTCATTGATAAATTTTTACGTTATGAATATATCTATTTTTTTAAAGAAAATTCCCAAATAGTTGAAGCTTGATAGAGTGGAACTGTTCTTGAAATTTATATTACAGAAGTTGAAAAATAATTAGATAAAAAGAAATGAAAGTTGTTAATTCAAATAGACGTGGTGAATATATAAAAAAAAATTTATGAAACAACACAATGTCCAAGTTATTTTCAAAACTTCTAAAAAGACATTGCACATGTGCATATCACAACAAAATGATGTGGTAAAAAAGCCTAATCGAATGGATATAGTTAGAAGTATGGTGAACAATTCTTGCAAATCAGTTTAGGGTCTTGTGATCCTGATAATACGCAGGTTGAAGTCCTGGCCTACCGAACCTCGGTCAGTCACTCTAATTCACCTCTTAAGAACATTGACTTTAGGTTGAAGTCAAATTCTTGTTTGTTAAGCCACTGCTGCTGTTGGACGAGAAGATTTTGGAAGACATAAGATTGATGATTTCATTGTTTTTAGAGAAGTATAAGACTTGCATGGAATTGTGCAAAGAATTTTCAATGCGGAAATGATGCTTCATTTGCATAATCTTGAGCATAGAGGGTATAAAATCTACCTTAGGATGAAAAAGGGAGGAGTGAGGAATGATAAAAAGGATGAAACTAATGATCAAGGAATGTGCTTAGATAGTTAAATTTTATTTTGCCCTAATTCATGTTCTTTGCGATAAAGAAGAATTTTGATAAAAAGAAGATTAGAAAGAGATTGGAGGAGAAGAGACCCTCCATAGGAAAAAACAAGAATTAACAAAAAAAAAATGTGTTTTACCTTTAACCTTCCTCTCACCCATGTGTAATGACATGGGTAGCAAGTCATGTATCTGCCTATCTGGTAAGAATATAGAATCTTTACATCGATAATGTTATGAAATCGCTTATCCCAAAAATATAAATTGATAGAAGGAGATAACATAGATAATTATATCTTTAATATTTTTCTCAAACAAAGTTTCTTTTAGTTTTGCTTAAATCTTATTTTTTTCTTTTATTTGCCTTATGCTTTTATTTTTGGGCTCACCAATAATGAAACTTCAAATCTTTCGAGTATAGAGCTTTGATAATTGATACCATGTCATAATACCGATCCTCTTAAAAATTTAAACGGATAGAAGAGACAATATGAATGGTTATACTTCTCTAACAAGTAAATACATTAATAGCATTCTAAACAATTCTGTTTGGGTTGAGAACGAATTCCAATATTATTCAATTTCAGCATTTTATGAATCTGATTAACTTCCTAGACATTAATTGGCAGTTTAGAATATAAAAAATTGATTGGCAACTTGATAAGAAGAAACTGGAAACTATCCTCTTAGAGTCAAGGTTATATTTAAGTTTTGGTCAAATATAGTTCTGCATCAAGAACGATCTTTCTGTTTCTGGATATTTGGGAATTGCTCTGATGAAATAATAGTTACATATTTTTTAGAAAAAAGGAACTTTTATTGTTCTGATCTGCATATTTTAACCTTTGTTCAAAAGGCATATTAAGTTTACCTTGTTTACTATCTAAATTTCCATCATTTGTCACGCATAAATTATTGGTAAATGATATGGCGTTATAGCTAGCCTAGTCTACTCTATACTTTGTTGGGCTGGTTTCCCCAGAGATGAGACTCTTACACTTTGAAATAGTGTGGTAACTTTGCTGTAAGATTTTCGGTTATATACTTTTGCATGTAGTTTTCCCCTTCATAGAAATACATTTGGTTTTAATTTCAGTTATTGGTTCTACACACTAGAGGGATTAGGACTCATTTAGAGGGCTGTTGTGTTCGATGGTCTTGATATAGAACGAACTATTCCTATGTCACGACTTGACTCTATTTTTTTCCTATATATATTATTTTGTTTTCAGCTTAGTTTGATTTTGGGCTAATATATGATGACAAACATTATTTGAGATGAAAGTCCAAGTTGGTTTAATATGTATGCTAAGTAATGCAGGTCCATTTTATAAATTGCTTTAGCCCAAGTTAGTATTACTTCAGCAACTTAACTTGCCACAGCTCCAACCCTCAAGCCCATTACTTGCTAATGAACAAATCAGTTCCCATGAGCGAAGAGAAGAAAGCACCCAATAAACTAGTGGGAACAAAAAAGAAGAAAAAACAACAAGGACATCTGTGAACAACAAGGACAGTTATGGCTCTAACAAAGCAACAAGACACAAGGACAACTCCACTACTCCAAGGACATTAGCAAAGCACAATTCAGAATATGGGAGAGCAAAATACAAACTTGCATAAGAGCAGAAACAGCAGAGTAGCTCCTCGGATAGCAGGGGTAATAGAGCAGAGGGAAAAAAAGAAATGCATGTCAAGGATGAAAGCAAATTCAAGGACAGCAGAGATGGTAGAATGGTTCCTCAACCAGTAGGGATAATGGAGCGGGATGAGCAAGGACTGCATGTCTTCAGAGACAGCTCCAACGGATAGCTGGAACAAGGAAATGGAAGAGTCAAATTGAAAAGCAAGCTGATAATATAAGCAGCATCACTTCAACATTTGAAGATAAGAAAAAGAGAGCAAAAATTCAGAGCATCATATCCTCTCAACTGAGCCGAATTCTTTTTCTTCTAATAGTGCTTCATTTATGATTTTATTTGTTATGGCTATCTTGTGTCATCTTTTGTATTGAGAAAAAGACTGAAAATGTGAGTGAAAAAGCCATGAGAGAAAAGGCAAAAGAAGCAAGAAAGAGTCACTAAATTTTTGTGTATTTGAGTTGTTGAATTATGATTAGTTCCCCTTGCCAAGTTGGGTTAGCACTTGGTGAGTTTTAATCTATTTATATTTTCCTTCCAAGTTGTGACAGCACTTTCGGTAGCTGAGCTTTGGTGAAGAAAATTAGTGGTAGATACTAGTTGAATTAGGTTATAATTCAATAGTATTAGTGATTGTAATCAATGGATTATAATGGAAATTCCACTATGGTTTGTGGTAGAGACTGGACGTAGGATTCATTGCACTTAGAATCCGAATCAGGATACATGCTGACCTCTTTCTCTTCTTTCCTTTTCTGTTTCTTTTCTGCGCATGAGGCAAAACGAAAAAATCTCCTACATTTCTAACTTTCGCAAAACAGAGCTTGAAGTGTCAATTTTTTTAGCTAACTTAATTCAACCCCTCCCCCTTCGCAGGTTCTATCAGTACCATCATTTTGTAACTTATTATCTCATATCGTAGATTTATCCGTGCTTCAGAGGATTACAATGCTCTCGGTTATGATGACAAGATCTTGGATGGTTTCTATGATCTCTTTGGGATTTTAACCGAGTCAACCTCAAGGAACACCGTCCTCAGGTAGTGTAACATGGGAAGCTGTCTTGGTCAATAGATAGCAATTTGGTGTGCAAGCTTGCAGTGTTAGTGGCTGATTATATGGGCGGTCCAGTTGGAGATCCCGAAAGCATGACAAGAGCATGGAAGAGTCTGAAAGCAACCCTTAGCAGTATGGTTTTGCCACTCGGATTTTAAGGTACTTATTACATCCTTTTCAGTTAATGGGACTTAGTTTGGCATTGGCATTAGAAGTGTGTATTTATTATGTGTTTGCTTTTTGAGAATTCCACTTAACTTGCCTGAATTTCATAAAAATATCCTGCTTTATGTCATCCCCTGCCGCTTGGTGAAAGGACAGCACTTTAGCAATCAATTTTGTCAAGATTGATGAGGGAAGGTAACTGATATTGAAGTTCTACTATTTGTTATATAGGCAAAGTAGGAATAATTGCTTTGTTGAAGTGTTATATACTCCTCTTTAATTGGCATTGAGGTATGAACTTCTGATGCAAGTGGATCACACATTGAATATGTTGAATCTTCTTTTGTGGCAAGTCCTTCATCAAGAAACCTCGATTCCTCTCATGCACATGCAAGATCTCCTTGGACTGAAGGGATTAGTTCCCCTGCCGTGCGCAGAATGAAAGTCAGATTTGGTTACATTCTTTTGTTAGATGGTGTTATTTATAATTTTATACATATAAATTCACATGTATTAACTAAAATTACATTTTGGTGGCCTATGTTTTGCATTCAGGATCTTATGTGGAGGTATACCGTGGTGAATGGCGTGGAACAGTGAGTTTTGTGCTCTTGAATCTTGATCATAACTAATTGTGTTATTCCTACTCAGCCATACATTCCATATCTATCTTAAAATTCAAACTGTATTTTCAGCAAACAAATTGTACATTCTGTCCATATCTATCTTAAAAAATAATTTTTTTAAGAAAAATACACACCCAAAAGAAAGTTCGACATTTTTATCCACTTGACATTAAAAACCCATCTTTTATTTCCATTTCTAGAGTCATAACTCCCAAAAGTATTTCCAATCCGTTCATGAACACTAAATGATAATATTGCTTTTAGTGGTAATTAAAGCTAAGGTGGAAAGTTGAAAGCAATTTAGAAAAACAAATGTTTTTTGCAGTCTTGAGTAGCTGCTTGATCATTAGAAGAGCATCATTCAGTAGATGGCCCAACTTTCCCCCATTTTATACTCAATGTTCATGGGACCATTACTCATTTGAAAAGATCATGAAGACAGATTATTGCATGACCGATATTGAACTGAAGGAGACATATATGAAACCAACTCCTAATCAGTCAAGAATGGAATAACTTAATTAATTATAATTATATTAATAATTAATTTTAAATTTTTAAAATTTAAAATTTAAAAAATTTAAAATTGATTAAGTAAATCTAATTAAAATCTATAAAAATCTTTCTCTTCTCCCTCACATTAGCCTACCTACCTCCAACAATCATATACAGACCCCTCTCTTTTACCATCAGGCCCTCTCTGCCTCCCACCGCGACCCACTCCTCTTCTATCACAGACATCTAGCTCGTTGGATTCGCCACCGTCGATAAGAACCTCTTCCTTTTTGTAAACCACTGTCCATAAATCTTCACGTCAAGCATCACCATAGGGACCGCAAACAACCACCACAGCACCATTTAAGGGATGGTTTTGGGTGCCATAAAGGGTGACGATTCAAGAAGCAAGAGCCACGAGATCTATGGTGCAAAGAGATAATTAACCCCTACATGGTGTAAGAACTCGACCTTTACCATCTTAAAGAAAAACAAGCACCTTAAGATGTAAAGAAGAGAGAGTAATATGAGAATAAAGAGAGTCAGAGACCAGAGTATGGGAAAAATTGGCAGAGAGTAATAATCGGTGGCGAGGGCAAAATTGTCATCCAAGAATGTCTCTTTGACTTTGTTCTCAAATTCCTTCGCCATTTTTGAGACTGCAAACTACACACTTGATCTTAGCCAAAAGGAGTGATGGAGTACGAATTGTCTTTGAACAATTACAGAAATATAAAAAAATATTCATTTAATACGAAAAAAGACATTCTAATACTTAACAAAAAAAATATCCAGTTATATTTTAGTAAAAATAATTAAATATCTATAAAATTTAAAAAAATTATGAAATTTTTAAAGAAATAGAGACATTCACATTTGCAATACAAAAAAATTCGAAAAATATATAAAAGAACACCTATTTAGTATGAAAAAAAAAACATTCTGATATTTAACAAAAAAATATTCATATATATTAATTTATTTTTATTAAGATGAGTTTCGAGGTCCAACCCATTAAAAATTTGGCAGGAGTTGACTGAATCCCCCCTTAATTCTCTAGCAGAATTGTTAACATATAAGACCGCTCCCAATGCAAATGAAACACGGATAGGTTCTTAATATTTTACATGGACGTACAGAGTATTGTTTTAATTTTTAAAATTTAGGGTAAAGTACTAAATTGGTCTCTTAGGTTTGGGCGTAATTTTGTTTTGGTCTTTAAGGTTTAAAGTATTCTATTTGAATGAAAAAAATTATTTAGCATTAATTTAGTCCCACAGTGAGGTCAAAATTAAATAATTAACAAAATGTCCTACATAACAACAGTTCAAGAACAAAATCGATAATCTGGAGAACAAGTACAAGCTCAGAGACACAAAATCAACCATTGATGCATCAATACATTTATTTATCATTTTCTTTAGTTTTATAGAAAATATTTTATTTATATTATAAAAAAATAATAAATAAATATATTAATGTATCAATGGTTAATTTTATGCCTCTGGAGCTTGTACTTGTTCTCCAAATTATCGATTTTGTTCTTGTACTGTTGTTATGTAGGACATTTTGTTAATTATTTAATTTTGATCTCACTGTGGGACTAAATTGATACTAAATGAAACTTTTTTGGATTCAAATAGAACACTTTAAACCTTAAAGACCAAAACAGAATTACGCCCAAACCTAGAAGACCAATTTAGTACTTTACCCTAAAATTTAAATTAAGTTTTAGTTTAGTTACTAACATTTAAAATGTTTTATATATTTTTTAAATATTTTATTTTGTTATAGTTTTATCGTTTGATTAAAATTAAAATATTTTTTAAAATATTATTACTTTTTTCTATTATTATCTTCTTGTTTCTTGTCACTTTTATTATCAAATCATTACAAATATTATATTATATCATTATCACCATAATTACAATTGTTGCTATAATTTAATATCTAGAAGAAGATGGTAATCGAA
>NC_029776.3:94277795-94338974 GCF_000817695.3 Arachis duranensis
TATAAAATAAAAGTTTAACTTAAATATTAAAAATTAAAAAAAAGATTTTATCCTAATTTTTTAATAAAGTAGGTATCATAAAGAAAGTCACAAACACTTACTCCTAGTTGATTATTGTGAATCACAATTTCACAAAGATGGTGTGCAAGTATATTTTTAATTGAGCTCTTGGTAATTGACTCCAAAAATATGAATTTTTTTTAAATTTAAGTAAGTATTTAAAGTTTGAATTATATTTATATATGTAGAAATTTATTAATCAATGACAAATTTTAAGAATCTATTAACTAGCAATAAACTTTTAGATAGAACTTATATCCACAGTAAATTAAGTTTTAGTCTAATAGATTGAGAGGTACTGTAAACAAAAAAAAACTAAAAAAAAATCAACCAAACGATATAAAGCAAAAAACTAGATTCATCATCATCATGATTATCACTTCACTTCAAACTTGATCATAAGGATTGAACTCAACAACTAAAACCCAATTGGAAATGCATTCTGATTCGTCCGAACACCAGGGAGGCCGAGCTTAAGCACTTCCGAGCAAGCCGTCAACTGGGAGGAAGAGCTTCACGTCGGCCAAGGTCAAACACTGCGGCGGGAATACCTGCAAAAGATACTCCGACGCTCAAGTTAGTAATGATCTCAGAAAAGAGAGAGAGAATAATTAAGTGAGAGTGAGATAAGTGAATCTGAAGATTCGTAGTAGAACCTGACTTTTGCTGAGGATATTGGTTCGACTTTATAGGGATTGTTTTACCGTTTTCGTGTGGATCAGTCCTAGTTTTTAGGTTGGTTACGATATTCTGTTATTATGTGATTTGGCTTGTTTGAGCACGTGTATTATTGCTTCAAGTGGTTGAGGCCGAGCTTATCTGCGCACCTGCCGAGCTTATCGGGCGGTTGGCGCAACGTCGGCCTCAAAGTGTTTGATCGCCGAGTATGCCGGGTGACCGAGGATGCAGGTAACGTATCATAGCCCCCAAGCTAGCCTTGGTGTGGACAGGACTAAGGCGAGCTTTCGGACCAAGAGTACTGGATCCTCGGTTGCCGATTTTAGCTATCGCGTATGGTCCTTGTAGCCCCCAAGCTCGTCTTAGTGGGGTGTGTGAACATTGTGATGTTGTTGTAACATGTTTTTCTCCTTTTTGTCTTAGGTGATCGGTGCACGAATCGTGGCTGTTGGTCGAGCTGAAGAGCTTGCTCTTGAGAAGGAGAATAAGTCTGCTTTAGATGTCACCCAGCTCTCCATGTCTTTGGAGGAGAAAGAGAAGACTATCACAGAGCTGTCGTCTGATCTGGCTGAGGAAAAACGCCTTCGGCTTTCATCTGCGGAGGAGGTGAAGACTATGAAGGCCGAAAATGTCTCCCTGGGGTCAAGGGTTAGGGAGTTACAGAATGAAGTATATGAAGCTTTTGCACAAGGATTTGATCGTGCTGTCTCCCAAGTGCGGGTTCTGTTTCCTGGTTCGGATGTGGAGAAGCTTGATTCGACCAAGGTGGTTGTGGGTGGACAGCTTGTGGAGGATGAGGCTGTTGCCGGGAGCGAAAGTGAAGGATCTAGCATAGGTGATAAGGCAGAATAGGCTTTTATTAGTTTGCTCTTTTTGTTTTGTACAAGGTGTAGTGGTTTTTAAACTTGTGACGGTTTTGTTTCTGTTAACCAACTCCGAATATTAATCTTGGCAGCGGCATTTTGTGTTCCGAGTGTGTAGCTCGGCTTGATTATGACTTATGTCGTTGAAATCAATTTTTGTATTTCGATAAGTTATAATGGTACGTTGTTATTGAAAAAATGATTGTGTGTGCGTATTGAAGGTGGCGGTAGCCATCCTTTGTCTAATCGAATTGTCAATAAGGAGAACTGAAGTAATTATAAGGCTTGCGTTTGAATGAGGTTTTAAGATTTTGTTCGAATAACTTGGTGATTGCTTGTGTTTGTTTATATTTGCATGTGCTTCTCCGAGTATTATTATCGGAATGTACGCGTTGTTCTCCGAGTATGAAGCTCGGATTAGCGTTCAAATGTTCATTAGTTAGAATTGTTGGAAATGTCAGTATGTACTTGTCCGAGCATTATGCTCGGCATGCGCATGTTGAATTCCGAGTATGAAGCTCGGATTTGGTTAGAAAAGGCTTTGACTTGTTTTTTTGTGGCGGAGATTTTCCGAGGAATAGGCTCGGCTCGTGATGTTAGGGTTCCGAGGTTTATACTCGGATTATTCGAGGTGTCCACTAGCTCAAATGTATGGTAACTGTCAAAATGAGAATCGTATGGTAACTATCAAAATGAGAATCGTTTTGATTGCTCATTAGGTTGTATGATTACAATGATTTGTTGCGTCCGGCCTCATTAAAACCCTCTCCGAGTAAAACCCATGCATTTTGGGAGAAAACCTTCGGATGGGAAAAAGAGTACCATCATTCACAGATTACAGACTACATCATGACTGATATTTCCTTAGGGAGGAGACGTTCCATGTCCCTGGGAGTTGATCTCCTTGTATGGTTTCGAGCTTGTAAGCCCCCTTTCCGAGATTTTGGAGTACTCGAAAAGGTCCTTCCCAGTTTGCCGCCAATTTGCCGTGTGCTGGAGGTTTTCGGGCTTCCTCTGTGCGCCTAAGTACGAGGTCTCCATTGTTGAAAGACCTGCGAACTACTTTTCTGTTGTGTCTTTGCTCTAGGTATTATTTTCTGGCTCGCTGCTTTATGGCAGAAATGTCTCTTTCTTCTTCTACGAGGTCTAATTCGGCTGTCCGAGCTTGTAGGTTATTCGTTTGATCATAAAGCTCGGTCCTTAATGTTGGGACGCTGATCTCTACTGGGATAAGTGCTTCTGCGCCATATACCAGTTTGAAAGGAGTTTCTCCTGTGGCGGTTTGAATGCTGGTATTGTAACTCCATAGAATTTCTGGAATGAGGTCGGCCCATTCTCCCTTAGCGTCGCCGAGCTTTTTCTTTAATCCCAGCAAGATAATTCTGTTAGCTGATTCAACTTGTCCGTTAGTTTGCGGGTGCTCTACTGAGTTGAAATGATGTTTGATGTTAAAGTTCGTTAGAAAGGCGGCGAGCTTATGATCTGTAAATTGTCTCCCGTTATCCGAGATTATCTCTCTTGGGATACCGTATCTGCATATGATATTTTTCCATAAAAAAGATCGTACTTTTTTCTGTTAAAAAAGATCGCACTTTTTTTGCCGTTATGTGTGCTAGTGGTTGTGCCTCTATCCACTTAGAGAAATAATCTATCGAAACCAAAAGGAACTTTACCTGGCCTGGCGCTTTCGGGAAAGGTCCGAGGATGTCTAATCCCCACCTATCGAAAGGCCAGCTTACCTCTATGGTATGGAGTTCTTCGGCCGGAGTCTCTGAGAGTGTGGCATGTTTTTGACAATTATCACATGCTTTGACTTTTGAGATGCAATCTTGCTTTATCGTCGGCCAATAATATCCTGTTCGCAGGATCTTTGCTGCTAAAGCTCGGCCGCCGATATGGTTGCCGCAGACTCCTTCATGTGTTTCGGCCATGACATCCTCGGCCTCCTCATTGCTAATGCACTTGAGTAGTGGTTGTGAATGCCCTCGTCTGTACAGAGTGTTTCCTAGCACCGTATAAAAGCTTGCTCTTCGTCGGAAGAGTGGCAAGTTCGGCTCGTCATTTGGTATAGTGCCTGTGTTGATGTAATTGAGAAAAGGTATTCGCCAATCTGCCTGTGTTGATGTAATTGAGGAAAGGTGTTCGCCAATCTGGGACCTGTGTAATACTCAGAATTGTATCCTGCTCAAAACTCGGTTTGTCAAGTGTTAGCTGGGACAGTGCCGACGTGTTTTCGGCCTGCCGAGTTGTGGCTAGTTTGGATAACACGTCGGCCCTGGTGTTTTGTTCTCGGTTTACATGAATAATATCAAATTCTTTAAATTTTGAAATTAGATCCTTTGTTATGAGCCAATATTTCTCTAACAAAGGATCTTTTACCTAGAATTTGCCCTTTATTTGATGTACCACTAACGAGGAGTCGCAGTAGGCTGTTATTCGAGGTATTTGCAGTTGTAGGGCGAGCTTTAGTCCAGCGAGTAGGGCCTCATATTCTGCTTGATTGTTGCTTGTGTTGAAGCGGAACTGTAGTGACTGCTCGGCCACCACTTTGTCTCCTTCTTTGAGTAGTATCCCAGCCCCACTGCCTTCTTTGTTGGATGCTCCATCTACATGTATGGTCCATCTGACTTCTGTATTATATGTGTCATTTGTCATCTCTGATATAAAGTCGGCTAGCACCTGTGACTTCAGTGTTTTCCTTGATTCGTACTGAATGTCGAACTCGGAGAGCTCGACCGACCATTTTATTAATCTTCCGGCGAGCTCGGGTCTGGTTAGTATCTGCCTTAATGGTTGGTCCGTTCGTACTATGATTGTGTGGCTCTGGAAATAGTGCCGCAGTCTTCTTGCTGTTGTGATTAGTGCCAGTGCCAATTGTTCTATCTTTGGGTACCTTGTTTCTGTTGGTTGCAGCACCCTACTGATGAAGTATACTGGGTTTTGCTTTTTCCCTGTTTCTGTTACTAGGACCGAGCTTATAGCATGGTTAGATACTGATAAATATAAGTACAATGGCTTACCTGTCTCTGGTCTTTGGAGGATTGGTGGTGATGTTAGGTTGATGTTAAGAGCTGCTTGAGTTGAGTAAAGGAGTTCTCACATTGGTCTGTCCATGCAAATTTCTTGCCTTTGGAGAATGTTTGGAAAAAATGATAAGATCGGTTTGCCACTGCTGGTAGGAAACGAGATAAGGCGGCTATTCGTCCTGCTAGTTGTTGGACTTCTTTTATCGTCTTCGGGCTCGCCATATTCAGTACAGCTTTGCATTTTTCTGGGTTGGCTTCGATGCCTCGCGATGTTAGCATGAATCCGAGGAATTTCCCTCCTTGGACTCCGAAAGCACATTTGTCCAGATTGAGTCTCATGTTGTATGCTCGGAGTTGTTTGAAGATTTCTAATAGGTCGTCACAGTGTGACCCCTGCATGGGTGTTTTGGCTACCATGTCATCTACATAAACCTCCATAGATGCTGGAATACTCTGTCCATCAGCCTTTGATATGTCGCACCTGCATTCTTTAGGCCAAAGGGCATTACCTTGTAACAAAAATTCCCATGTTCTGTTATAAAAGCTGTTTTGCTTTGGTCTTCTGGGTGCATTAGAATCTGGTTATAGCCAGAGTATGCATCCATAAAACTCAAAGCTTTAAAACCAGAGGCGTTATCAACTAATTTATCAATACAAGGCAATGGGTAAGCATCTTTGGGACAAGCTTTATTTAAGTTTGTAAAGTCAACGCACATGCGCCATTTACCTGAGTTCTTCCTTACCATTACCACGTTGGACAACCATGTGGTGAAACGAATTTCTCGGATGAAACCTGCGTTGAGGAGCTTTTTGGTTTCTTCTAGTGCTGCTTGTTTTTTCTCCTCTCTGAGGTTCCTTTTCTTCTGTGCTACTGGTCGGACTGTTCTGTCAATTGCCAGTTTATGGCAGATGACTTCTGGGCTTATTCCGGGCATATCATAGCCGAGGTCTTTCGCCAAAATCTTCCCTAGGGTCTAGGTCAGCTAGTGTTACTGAGTTGGCGGACGTGTGGATTGCTTGAACCCGGGGCCGAGCTTCTTGTTTTGTTTGGACTGGTTTTAGACCAGCGTTGTAGCATTGCCGAGCTTCTTGATGGTCGGCGTACACCGTAGTGATCTTGTTTTCCTGCACCGGAAACTTGACACACAGATGTAATGTGGACACCACCGCTTTGAATATATTCAAGGCGGGTCTCCCGAGTATAATATTATAAGGGCTATAACAGTCTACTATTAGGTATTGAATATCGATGGACTTTGACATAGGGATTTCTCCCATGGTGGTCTTTAGCCATATGTGTCCCATGATGGGGACTCTCTCTCCGGAGAACCCGATTAGCTCTCCAGAGGAAGGTCGTATTAATTTTTCAGATAATTTCATTTTTGTGAAGGTAGAGTAAAATAAAACATCAGCACTACTACCTGGATCTAATAATGTCTTTCTTACCAACAGTTCTCCGACTTGGATTGAAATTACCACGGGGTCGTCGAGGTTAGGGCTTGCCGATTTGAAGTCTGCTTGGTTGAAGGATATTGTGACATCCGACTCTTTGTCTTTCCTTGGTTGTATAGTTCCTTCGATTGCCAGCATTGCCCTGTAACTTCGTTTCCTGGCCGAGTTTGTTTCTCCTCTGCCTGCGAATCCTCCTGATATGTGGTTAATGACTCCCCTTGGTGGATCAGGAGTCGTCCTCTCTTTTTTGTCGTCGGTCTTTGCTTGCTTATGCTCTATCCTGTCCGAGTTTCCTCCTCTGCCCTTCCGGGTCTCGATATATTTGTCCAAGAGCCCTTGGCGTGCTAGTCTTTCCAGGAGGTCCTTCGCGACGATGCAGTCATCCGTAGTGTGACCGAACTTTCGGTGGAAAGCACAATGCTTTGTTTTATCCACGAACCTTTGATCCTGGTAGTTTCCTGCTCGGGCTGGTGGCTTTATGATTTTGGCATTGAGGATTTCTCTGATAATGTTTTCTCTTCTGGTATTGAATCTGGTGTATGTGTTGTATTTTGAAGCGGGCTTGGAAGGTTTCTTACTGTCCCTGTTGACTTGCGATCGGAAAGTTCTTTCTTCGTCCCTCCGACTTGGTTGTTTGTCCGATTTTTGGGCTTCTCAGAGTTCTTCGATTTTCATTTGACCTGCCGCCCTTTCTCGGAACTCCTCTAGCGTCTTTGGCTTTGTTATGGCGATGGTCTCCCGGAATTTACCAGGCCTGAGGCCGGCTTTGAGGGCGTGCAGGTGAACGGCTGGGTCCAAGTCTTGGATCTCCATGGTAGCGTCAGCGAATCTGGTCATGTAGTCTTTCAGGCTCTCGTGCTGGCCTTGTTTGATGGTGCCGAGATAGTCCGATCCGTGTACATAGATTCTCGACGCGGCAAAGTAATCGATGAATGATCTGGCAAGGTCTTCGAAGGAGGAAATTGACCCTTCAGGGAGTTTAGAGAACCAGAGTAGTGCGGCACCATCGAGGTAGGTTGGGAATGCTCGGCAAAGGACGGGCTCGTTCTTAGGGCCGTTGAAAAACATCATCGATTGGAACTTCTTTATGTGGGCTCGGGGGTCGCCGAACCCTTTGTACGGTTCCAGGGCGGTCGGGAGAGTAAAGTTTTTCGGCATCTGATAATTTGTGATCTCCTCAGAGAAGGGGTTGTCGAGGGTGAGCTTCTCCTTTGGCGGGGCGATGTTCAAGGGATCTGTAGCACCTTGAGCCGAGTTTTTGGAGCTTTCTCCATTGTTCTGAGTAGACAACTCGGCTATTCTTCGTACTTCCGCCTGTAGCTCGGCGATTCGAGCCAGGAGGTCATCCTGTGAGAGTTGTGGACTTTCCTTGTCAGCCATATCCGAGGATCGGGAATCCTGCAAAATAGGGTAGAAGACTGAACAAAGAAAAGAGTGGGGTTAGATGTACTCCGGCCCCACGGTGGGCGCCAAGTGATTCGTCCGAACACCAGGGAGGCCGAGCTTAAGCACTTCCGAGCAAGCCGTCAACTGGGAGGAAGAGCTTCACGTCGGCCAAGGTCAAACACCGCGGCGGGAATACCTGCAAAAGAT
This sequence comes from Arachis duranensis, assembly GCF_000817695.3. Taxonomy (NCBI): domain Eukaryota; kingdom Viridiplantae; phylum Streptophyta; class Magnoliopsida; order Fabales; family Fabaceae; genus Arachis; species Arachis duranensis. The sequence goes on from NC_029776.3 coordinate 94,285,468, forward strand.
ACTCCGACGCTCAAGTTAGTAATGATCTCAGAAAAGAGAGAGAGAATAATTAAGTGAGAGTGAGATAAGTGAATCTGAAGATTCGTAGTAGAACCTGACTTTTGCTGAGGATATTGGTTCGACTTTATAGGGATTGTTTTACCGTTTTCGTGTGGATCAGTCCTAGTTTTTAGGTTGGTTACGATATTCTGTTATTATGTGATTTGGCTTGTTTGAGCACGTGTATTATTGCTTCAAGTGGTTGAGGCCGAGCTTATCTGCGCACCTGCCGAGCTTATCGGGTGGTTGGCGCAACGTCGGCCTCAAAGTGTTTGATCGCCGAGTATGCCGGGTGACCGAGGATGCAGGTAACGTATCACATTCCATTATATATTATTTCCTCAACGTTGTATTCTTTCACCATTAAAAAAACGTCTGAGTTTTCAAGCTTTAAGAATAACATTAGATACAACCCAATAGTTTTAGAAGATTATTTTTGAAAGCTGATGAATAGGAAAATAATAATAAAGAATCTCCTTTTTATTATGGGAGATTCTACGGTGCTGATGCATATTATCAGCATGGGATAATGATAATGCGTGGCAGCTTGGGAGTATGACAGTTAATAGCTCTTCTTTTCGTTAATGTTTATTTTCAGTTCTCATTACTTTATTTAGTTATGATTAATGATACTCCTAAGTATTTTTGGTTTGTGGCTGTTAATGGACCATAGTAGATAATACTTCATACTATTTCCAATAAAAAAATATTATCCCAATAAAAAACAAATTATTTTTATTTGTTTAATAATTAAAATTCGCTAAAGAATAGAACTTTCTTTTTTTACTTTGAAATACATAAAATAGATGATTTTATTTTATTTAAGAATTTCAATTCACTTGTCTTTATCTTTTTAAAGGTATAAAATGTCAAAAATATCTTTTTTTTTTTATAAATAAGTCTCTAGCAAATTTTTTTTTATCAAAGATAGAGTTATTTACAAATCAAATAAGAATTTAACATATTTAACAATAATTTCAATCCAAAAAATAGAATTCAATTTTACTTATATATATATATATTAAAATCATTCTAAATCAAAAAATTAAATTTTAAATAAAAATAATTTTTTTCATAAAATGCAATCCTTATCTCATAGTAAAAAAAAAATTCAAACACACTCTTTGAAAATACAAAATTATCAACACACCAAATTAAAGGTAATACAAAGAATTATCAACACACAAAATTATCCAGTTGATAAGTTTGTATTTTTAAAAATTGTGTGTGAAAATTTTTTTAATATGAAATAAAGATTGCATTCTATGAAAAAAAGAATTTATTTTTATTTAGAATTTAATTTTTTCTTTCTTGATTTGGAATGATTTTAATATATAAGTAGAATTGAATTCTATTTTTTGGATTGAAATTACTGTTAAATATATTAAATTCTCATTTAATTTGTAAATAATTCTATCTTTGATAAAATTATTTTTGCTAGACACTTATTTATAAAAAAAAGATATTTTTGATATTTTATATATTTAAAAAGATAAGGACAAGTTAATTGAAATTTTTAAATAAAATAAAATCATCTATTTTATGTATTTCAAAGTTTAAAAAAAACTCTATTATTTAGCGAATTTTAATTATTAAACAAATAAAAATTTTTTATGTTTTTTAGTTGAGATAATGTTTTTTTTTTATTGAGAATCGTATGAAGTATTATTCATTATAGTCTATTATCAGTCCACAAACCAAAAATACTTAGCAGTTTTATTAATTATAACTAAGAAAAGTGATGGAACGGGAAATAAACAACATTAACGAAAAGAAGAAATATTAACCAAGTGTCACACTCTCAATCTGCCACGCATTATCATCATCCCATGTTGATAATATGGATCAACACCGTAGAATTTTCCTTTTATTATTTGTGGTTTAGTGCAAAATCTAAGTATTCTCGGTCATTGTCACCTTTAATATGAAAAAAGAAAAAGTTTTTCACTCTCAATAATTCGGAAAACACTGTTCAAATAATAGGGAAGGGGAACAGAGGATAAATAAGAGAGATAATAGGAAGCACAAAACAATTACCTTATAAACTCTCTTATATATTAATATCCACCGATTTGAATGGTTTAAAGTTGAAACTTTTCACGTGATGAATCTGCACCTCCTAAATGAACTGTAAAGTAGTTAAAAGATAACTCACCAAATAAACCCACAAGTTTAGTCTCAGCTCTCAACTAAAATGCGAGTACCTTGTGCGTATGATGCGTAACAGACCTCTTTCATGCATGATGTCATATATAGTTATAATTAGACATTAGAAAAAATATGTTTCAGTGATATTTTAATGACACTTTTGTTCTTTCTATTTATAAAATCTATATTTTCTTTTATTGTAAACTTAAACTAAGTTAATTTTTAGCTCATTCAATTTGATTAAAAAATCTGTAACAATATGTATATGAGAATTATGATACAAGTAAAATAAGTTATAAACTTATAACCAAGATTTAGAGTTTATAATGAAAAAAAATAAATAAAAATCATCTCAAAGTGCCACTATCAAAATCATATATACTAGAACTTAAAAGATATGAGAATTATGGTAAAAGTATAAATAACAACAACAACCACAACAAAAATAAAAACAAAACCAAAGCCTTATTCTATTAGGTGGAGTAGCTACATGAATTAAATGACGTTATTAAACTCTATCATGTATAATGTCTACAAAAAATCATTTACATGTAGATTTCGTTTGACCACCTCATGATAGTCTTCTTAGGTCTTTTTCTACCTTTTACCTTTTGTCTATCTTCAATCTCATCCACCCTCCTGATTGGCTGCTCTGTTAGGCTTCTTTTCACATGTCCAACCTACTTATGACGCGATTCTACCATCTTTACCACAATAGGTGCTACTTCAACTCTTTTTTTTATATCTTCGTTCCTTATTCTATCCAATCGCGTATGACCACTCATTTATCTCAACATATTCGTCTCTATCCCACTTAACTTATGTTTGTGCTCCTTTTTTGCCACCTAATATACACTCTGTACCACAAAACATAGCCGGTCTGATAGTAGTGCGATAGAATTTATCTTTAAATTTTAAATGCATAATTTTGTCACATATAAAATTAGACATATTTCGTCATTTTAACCGATCTATTTGAATCCTATGATTTATATTATGTTATATATTATAAATTGCATGAATTACAAACATTTTACTTTATTAATAGTATACCATTCAACTACGCTAACCAAAAGTTATCAGAAAATAAAATTTGTCCTCCGCATAAGAATGGAAAAAAATTTTCAATAATCTTTTGGGGACAATAAATAATCCAGTACCTAATGGATTGGATCTTGACTTTTTTTCCTCTATCTTAGTTAATGAGAATTTTAAAAGTTCGGAGAGATTATTGATGAAGGGGAAGGGGAACTAAGAAAAATCATTACTGTTAGGTGTTAGCATGGGCCATCGTCTACCATTATATATAATTCTATTGGATTTGGATTTTTTAAAATTTGAGTTTTATTTTAAAAAGTAAAGTGTAATTTTTTATCATTTATTTTATAGGTAGAACAAAAAATAAATATAAAAAAAATTATTTAAAAGTAGAAGATCATATTTTATTTTCTAAAATAAAATTCAAACTTTAGAAGATTCAAATCCAACTCTAAATAATAACTATGGTTAATTATACTTTCATAAAAGTTATAAAAAGGTTATTGATTATTAGGGGAATGTTGTGCATATTTCAATGACTAATGTGGCCGCGGAAGTTATTGATTAGATTAATAGTTAAATTAGTTTTTGAAAAATGATATATTTTTTAAATTTGTCTCTAATTCTTTTTTTAATCAAATTGATTTTTTACAGGTTCTAAATTAGTCTTATTTGTCATTTAGTAATTTCATTAATAATTTTTGTCAACAATTGACGATATAAAACATTGATTGATAATATACATAATGCTTGACATGTCTAATTAAATGTTAATTAGATACATTTATGAAAATTTATTAATTTTGTCTCTTTTTTTCAATTACATAAACTATATTCACAATATATGACCTAGCGACTAAATTGATAGATTTTCATAAACATATTTGATCAGCGTTTAGTTGGATATGTTAGGTATCATGTATGCTTTCAGTTAATCTTTTACATCGTCAATCGTTGACAAAAATTATTAGGTGAATTCTATTGTACCCTCTCTAAAATAAAAGATAAATTACCCTTGTGATATATATATTGAAAGTGATTCACCAGATGATTTTTATGAAGTGGAAGATATCTTTACGAATGCAATTGATGCACTTGAAGGTAGATGAGAGTTTATGGTTCGTGATAACAGAAAGAGCAATGCTAGGGAACCAAAATGGTATTAGCCAAAAACTAGCCAAATACCTTTGGGTGAAGTCAAAATCTCTACGAGTTAATATATATGGATGTTTCTTCTGCTAAGTATCAGAATGTTTCTTTTTCATACTAAATGAACGTTCTTTTATATATTTTTCGAATTTTTTTGTATTGCAAATGTGAATGTCTCTATTTCTTTAAGAATTTCATATTTTTTTAAATTTTATAGATATTTAATTATATTTGCTAAAATATAATTAAATATTTTTTTGTTAAGTATTAGGATGTTTTTTGAAGATGGACTATTACTCCCATGTTGTTGTTGTTATTCAGTCAAATGCCTTCCAGATCCAATGGCAGCTGAGCCACATGTCCCTCTTCTTCCACTTCGGTCTCAACACTTTCACCGGACAAGAATGGGGCTCCGGCCACGTACACCCTTCCCTCTTAAACCCCACCAACCTCAACGCGGACGTCCCCGCTGACGGTGTGACGTCATAGCCGCAAAACCAATTTCTTCGGCCTCACAGTGGATTGGCTTGTGGAGAGGACTCAATCTTGCCCATCATATACATGGCGGGCTTTGCAAACCTATCATCTTCATCATGATACGCATTAGCAAACCCACCGTGCCTCGTCAAATCTATACCCGCCGTCTCATCTTCCTTCGATATCCTCATCAGGCTCATCTTTTGAAGCCCGTAAAACAGCGGCAACATCGTTGCCGTCACCCACCCGCTAACTACTAGAATTTCGATCACCTGCGCAACCAGCAGCATTGGTGAGAGAGAGAGAGAGGTGTGTGTGATTGTTGGAGGTGCGTAGGTTAATATGAGAGAAAAGATGAATGTTTTTATAGGTTTTAATTAGGTTTACTTAATTAATTTTAAAATTTTAAAATTTTGATTTTAAAAAATTTAAAATTAATTATTAATATAAACTAATATGATTTTGTTTAGTTTTTGGCCGGTAACCTTTTAGTTCTATATACTTTTCCTAACAGAAATCATAAAGACATTTGAAAAGATTCTTTAAATCCTCATGTCATAAACACAGTTAAAGACATTGTTGTTGATGATGTCAAATACAAGTTTTAAGGAATGGTATATTTGGATCCTTATGAGATTAAAGACATTGTTGTCAATGAGGTGGAGATCAAGTCAAATTCAATTGCAGACAATAGGATTTGCAAGATGAGGTGACAATTATGCACAAGAATTTAATCACTTTTATGGGACAAAAATTTTGCGGATAGTGAATTTCGAAGATGTTATCACCATACAGAAGAGGGTGGAAGAGGCGCAGTGAGTGTACGCTGCGGTTGGAAAGGAGTGACGCCTATGTAGCAGAGATTCTCCGTACTTTAGTAGCACAAATGTTGCCACATATAACGAGTTGAATACGTACTTGCACCTTGTTGATGGGTTTGTGAGTTCATCACAAAGAAATTTCTTCGGTGGTGATAGCCACCACCATCACCATAGACTGGCGGTACTAAACTAAGTTTAAATAATTACAAAAGAAAAAAAAAGTAGAGAATATATACCTAATTATTATGGTTAACATTCAACTTAATTATAATTATAAGCACTATATATATCAGGAGATAATTTATCATTTATTTTAGAAAGGGTATAGTAGCATTTACCAAATTATTAATGGAGTCACCAAAAGGTAAATATGATTAATTCATAATCTTTGAAAGACCAATTTGATTGAAAAAAAAATTAGAGAAAAATTTAAAAAATAATCCATTTTTCAGAGACTAATTTGACTATTAATCTTTATTGATTATTAGAAAAATATTGTGCATATTTTAATAAATAATGTAGCCGTGAATCTACTACTGATATAAATTTAGAAACCAATAATTGATAATGTGAGGGCAGAAGTTCAATCTATGAAAATTAAGATTTCGAACAAAATTAAAAAGTTAGTTTTTATAAAATTTATGTTCAATAATTTTTTTATTTACTATTTTAGTCTTTATAAAATATCCAATGCAGAGGCAGAAAGTTTTTTTAACAAAGGAGAGATTCCTTTGGAAAATCTAGAATTATTCAAGTTAAGTGAAAAACAGTACAAGCACCTAAAAATATGGAGGTAGCAATTCTTTAAAAGAGATTGTCCATTTTTTTTTAAAAAAAAGTCCATTTATATAATAACTTGAATCCTAATTAGATATTATCAACTTAGATATTATCTATTACAGAGGTTATAGAAAGACATTTGTCAATTACAAATAAAAAAATAAGGGTATAAAAAAGGATAATTAACAGAATATCTATAGAACTAGAAGATAGGAGGCGTATTGGATTTTGAGAGGATATTTGGTCATAATGTCGTGATTTAAAGGTTACTTTTTCAAAAAAATTTTCGATTTCAAATAAAAAAGACTGTCACAAAGTAATGTGAATTTTGAGATGGAACAGAATGGATGTGAAACGTTCAATATAATGGAAGCAAAAGTTCTTCCAATAAAAATTGGAGCAGCTAAATCGGCTTCATGTTGCTTTATAATTAGCTAAGTTGATGAGAGATAAAGAAGATATTGTTGTGTGAAAATTTGGCAAAAACAGGTGTTTTTATTACTTATTTTTTTTGTGCAAATTTTACCAATAGAAACAATTTCAAAAGACACTAAAGTTATTTAGAGGGAATTTGTTCTTCCATGAGTTAAATTATTTGTTTAGTTTGTATTAGTGGATAGAGCTAATATGAAAAATATGTTGTATAAATTAGGTGTTATTGGTTAAAATAATGATATTTGTATGCTGTGAAGAAAGGATATTAAAAGTGTATATCATATAATTGTTGCTTGTGAATTAACTTGACATGTATGGTGTGTATGGTGTGTTTGGATCCATGATGCAAGTTGCTTTTGAATCATCTAGGCAATTTAAAGTAATATTTTAAAAGTTGAATATATGGGATAATGAAAAAAGAAGACTAGAAGAAGTGGTTGACATATTTTTTTTTTATCATATAGTGTTTGGGATAAAAATGAATTAAATGATCTTTCAAAGTAAATCTCAAATATTGTAAAAGTTATTGATGCATCGATTTAAAATTATAAGGAGTGAATTGTTGTCGAATAGTAGTTGATGACAATATTAGAGATGACATAAAAGTTAGTGTTGTATTTTATTTTTTTATATTTTTTGTATTATTCTTTCTTACTTATTTTATTTTAGTATGTTGAGCTTCTTTGTTTAAAAAAATTTAATAAAAAATAAAATAACAAAAGATATTCCTTGATCAAAATTTGTGCAAAAGAATTCCTGTTATTTGTATAGCTATATCCTAAATACTTACATTACATTGTAGCTTTGTAGGTGTAAAAAGAATTAAAAAAGGAATATAGAAAAGAGATGGCAAAAATTTAATTACAAATATGATCATTTTTGTTTTATTATCCAATTCTTAGAATAAATGGTCAAATTCATTCTTGAAAAATCATTCGCTCTTTAAATTGGTCTTTAAAACATTTTTTCAATCAAATTTGTCCTTCATAATATTTAAGTTAGTTCATTAGTCCTTTTGTTACTTCTGTTGCTCATGGCGTCATAGTTTGTTAATATGATACGTTAAGTGACATAACAACATACACCTGACAATCCTAATTGACTACTAAGATGATAAATTTACGAAATTAGATCAAATTAACTCCAAATTAAGGGATTTCAATGCTTTAAGGTCCTTTAACTTGAAATTAATTTGATCTAATTGCAAAAAACTTATCATATTAACAATTAACTAAGACTGTCACGTGGGTGTTGTAGTCAGTATGGGATCACTTAACGTGTCATATTAGCAAATTTTGACACTGTCAATAATGAAAGTGACAGAAAGATTAATATAACTAAGTTAAAATCTTTGAAGAGCTATTTTAATTAAAAAAAAGTTTTGAAGACCAATTTAAAAAATAAGTAATCTTTTAAAGACAAATTTAACCATTTACTGTTATTTTTGTCATTTTTTGGAGGAGTCAATTTTATTTTTGCACCATCTATATTTTTTTTTTGGAAAAAGATCACTCCAGCCTTAACATGACTATTAAAAGTGAACTTTTCAGAGAGAATTAAAAAAAGATCACTTCTTAAATTTGAATTAATTAAATTATATATAAATTATAATATAATATGAGTTTTTATATAATATATATTATATGAACAAATATATATAACAATTTTTTTTAAGTTGCACTAAGTATTGAATATATAAAATTATAAACACACTATGTAATAAGATGATAGTTGGCCTAGTGGTGGAGTCATGTCCATGCATTGCTGAGGTCCAAGGTTTGGCACCTTGTAGCATTTTTGTAAAATAGTTGTGGTTCTCATCAGTTCAAATGAGTTTGACTGATTTTTTATTTTAAACAGTCAAGGACATTAAACCGAACTGAATAAAGATTCAATTTTTTAATTGAATTGACTGGTTCGATTTGGTTTTTATAATTATGAGTGCGAGAAAGAGACTCCGAATGCCACAACATTGCACCACACCTCTTGCTGTGCTGCTGGACTCTCCACGTTGAACTCCTCTTGTCGTCAGCCCCTTCTAACTGATCTTGTTGCCATGCATGCTAGACCTTTTCGCCATCTCCATGCTTTCTGTGCTACATTTTGTTTGGTTTCATAATTTGTCGTTTCTGCAGGCTGTCCGAAAGAGCAGCACCGTCGTTCATGTGTTACATTATGTTTGGTTTCATAAGTTTTTTCCCTGCAATTCGTCGTCCCACGATATCGCACCCTCCTCCTCATCTTTTTCCTCTTCCTCCTCCAAAGTTTTGAATTATTATTTTTCTTCTTTTTTGACGTTTTGGATGATTCTTTTCACTAGTTTTAAATGTTACTTTCTCCTAGATTTCGGATATATTTTTGTTATTTGTTTTGGATTTTTTTTTCTTAAGTTTTGGATATTTCTTATGTTTGGGTTTTGGGTTTTTTTTTAAATATTTTTTTATGTCTCGTTTTGTTAGGTTTTAGATTTTTTTAATGATTTTAGATATATTTTTTGTTAGGTTTTGAATGTTTCTTTTTGTTATGTTTCGGATATTTTTTGTTTTTTTGTGATTTTTTTTTTACTGAAAGTGAAATTAGGGTGATTCTTAAGTTATGGTGCTGTTTTTTTCCTTAATAGACATCTTTTGTTTATTAATTAACTGCACCCCTAGTTGGTTACCTAATAGAGTTGGTATATATATATATATTTTAAGAATTTAATTTTGATGTATTGTTAGTGTAAAGTAGTTTTACACGTGTATTCAATTACGTCACGCCACATTAGTGAAAATAAGGGTTAAGTACTTTTTTCGTCTCTAAGGTCTTAGGTCAAAATCAAAATCATCCCCGACTTTTTTTTCTTATTAAAATCATTTTCAACGTTACAACCCAAAAACCCCCAATTCTTCTTCTCTCCTTCAGCAACAGCAACAAATAAATTCAGCAACAACAGTTTTTCTTCTCTTCTTCAGCAGCAACAACAACAAATTTAGCAAATTCAACAATAGCAAATTCAGCAGCGACAACAACCACAAAATAAATCACTAAAAATTTTAAATTTGGCAACAGTTCAACAATCATCAATCGCACTTCAAATCCAAAATCAGCAACCACAAAAATTAAAAAAATTTAAAAAATAATGTTTATGTTCTTCAAAAAAAAGGAAGAACGAAAAAAAGAGGAACAAAAATGAACCCAAAACCCCCCCTAAAACAGTCAAACACCACCACTTTACAGTTGAAGTAGGAGGAATGATTGGAGGGTTCGGAGCATCCGATGAACTGAAATGGGTTGGGAGAATTTGTCCTTGCTGTAGGTCCTTCACCACTCGCTTCAGCTCCATTAGCGCCTCTTTCTTCTTCTTCGCCTCCGCCTCATTCAGCAAATCTGCGAGCTTCTCTGTTTTCTGCTCTAACAGGTTCTCCCTGTTGAAGTTGCGGCGGAGCTAGAACCATGTCGTCGTCATGGTGCGGAAGGTAACCGTAGCGTGAGGTGCCGTAGCTAAGGGAAGAGTTTGTAACTTCTGAAGGAAGTGAGGGAGTATGGCGTGGAAAGGGAGATGGAGCAGATTTAGCGAAGCTCTATACGCACTCTTCTCTGTGACTCTTGCTACAATTTTTCTGCTCTATTCTACGAAATCCTCTGTTCTTTACCATAATTGTGACTGAAAAAGTCACCACCTTTCTCTTCCAACCGTACATGAGAGAGGTACCCTCGAAGGATTCACTACTTACCCTTCTGTTTAGGAGCTTTTAACCATTCTGAAATTTAAAGATATTGAAAAAAAAGGCTCTACTTTATGGTGGTGGTGGTAGTGGTGGTGATGGAGGAGGAGGAGAAAAGAATTCTGCTGATGATTTTATGGGGTGTTAATGAGAATGTTAACGAGGAAGGGAGGGTTAATGGAAAGTGATGATCATGGTGGGATGAGGTTTAATTTTTTTTGTTAAGGGGAAGGGGATGGGGGTAATGATCATGGTGGGATGGGAGTGATGATCATGGTGGGATGGGGTTTAATTTTTTTTGTTAAGGAGATGGGGATGAGGATTGGGATGGGCCGATGGAGTGGGGTGTGGTGGGGTTGGGTTATGTTTTTATTTTTTAATATGTTTTTTATTTTTTTTATTAATAGTTAAGGATAATTTGGTTAAAAAATAAAATTGAGATAAAAAAAGACAGACGTTAAGGACAAAAAAAAAATACTTAAATCCTAAAAATAACTACCTTTTACATTAACCACATGAATGATCATCTAAAAAATCAAATGTAATTATATAAAATATTTTATAATATCAGTGCATTAAAATTAAACTCATATTTTAAATGTACAAATTATTTAGTTTTTTTTTTTAAAAAAACACAAGTTGGTTTTATTTGAAACAATCATCCTTTTTGCACGACCCTTTACCCAACATCGATAGTGATAATACTAAAACCTGTTCTTGACATCATTCTCCCAAAGCTGAAAAACCCATGACCCATCTAGCTTGCATTAATCATTTCAAACACACTCCTCTTTTTCTTTGATTCCCTAGCAAGACGCTTGCATCCTTATTTCATCATTTACAAAACTAGCAAACCTCAGAAAATTCCACACCAATCAAATCCCCTTCTACATTATTACATGACAGTTGACAGAGCCATAAATCATTAAATCTCAACTATTAGAATTCCCTTAAAACCTCCAAACCCATCAAGGCATCAAAACAATGCTAGATCCAGCCGCTGAATTGGTGCCACCACCATATTCACCCACCAACTCTTCCATCTCCTCTTCTGATCTTGACACTGAGGTACTTAACATTTTCAATTTTGTATCCACATCCACGTTCATATCTTCATCATCGTCATCATACTCCAAAATGAAAAAAAAAAAACAAAAAACTCACAACTTGAATTCTCAGATTGCTTAAAAATCTTATCCTTTCTACACCCCATGTTTACAAATTTCATAAATTTCTCAACTTTATCATGAATTAATTTGAAAGTTTTTTTTTTCTTTTTGCCGGGGTTTTGAATGATAGTCCACAGGGTCATTTTTTCATGATAGAAGCACCACATTGGGTACTCTAATGGGAGTGAGCTTCCCAGCCATTGCATTCAGAGCTCCGTCGCAGCACCGCCGCGAATCGCCGGCGGAAGCAGCAGCGGGATCGAGGCGAGCCGCCGCAGCCGCGTCCAAGAAGAAGAAGAAGACAGCGAATGCTTCAGCTGCCGCGGTGGCGGAACGGCGGAGGAGGTGGTGGCAGCTCTGCAGGGACGGCGACTCCGGCCCAGCGTCGCTCGGAGATTTTCTTGAGGTGGAGCGGAGGTTCGGCGATGTTGAATTCTACGGCGCGGCGGCGGAGCTTGAGGGGATAGTGGCACCAGCCGGTGGCGGCCAGCAGAGAAACGGAGGGAGGGTTCTGTTTGCCGACGGTAGGGTTCTTCCGCCGGAGGCTAACGTCGACGACGATGGCGCAGCGGTGGCTGCGGGGAGTCTGTGCAATAGGTTTCCAGTTTCGCTGGCCGGGATCTGTAGCGGCGGCGCAGGATAAGGATCAAAGCATCAAAGGCCTTTAATTTTATTTTATTGTTAATAAAATTACTTCCTCTTCTTTTAAATTATTTTTGGTGGGGATTGTTTGGTTGTTGGCTAATTGGTGTAGAGATTATTTTTGCCTGTGGTTTACGTGCAAAAAAGCATGTTTCTGCTTTTGGGAAATTTTTTCTTTATCTACTTTTCATGTTACCATGTATATCTCAATGTTACTACATACATAAAGTGGTCGACCTTCTTGTCATTTATTTTTTTAATTGGTAATGCTCTACAACTAAGTTAATTATTCAACTAAATTTTATCGGTATAATTTAATTTACATTCACGCCTCACTATTTTCAGTTAACTTTTGACTAAATTCTTCACTATATATAACTGCTTTTTTTTTTGTATATTTTATTTTTTTCTAATATTTTCTGTATTTATTGCGTTTATTTTATTCTCTTCTTTCTTTTTGTTCTCTGCATTTTATTTGTTCTCTATAATCTGTTCATTCATGATTAATTTTGTTTGATTTGATTTAAAGATTTAGATCAATTTTTTTTAAATCAAGCAGTAAAATTAGATTTGATTAGGTATTTCATTTTCGAAAACGATGAATGATGCAAGTTTAGACTGTTAGTTGAATCAAAGCTAATTGGATTATTATTTTGAATTGATTCAGGTGGATGAGGTTTGGTTTGAACTTAATTAATGGAGTTCGTTAATAATTGATGCTTTTGTAGTTGAATAATTTTATTTTTGTTTGTGAAAATTAATTTTCATTGTTGAATGATTGATTTTTAATGTAATGTAGGAGTTTTGAATTATCATTTCGATTAATCTATTTCGTTCCTAGTTTTGGTGCATTATGAAAGACAATTTGGTTTAATGCATAACTATTTTCGGTATTTTTTTAGTTTATGTGTGATGTTGATGAGTAGTTTATGCCAAAAATTGGAATGACTTTTAACACACTTGAAGAAGCTAAAAAATTCTACAAAGATTATTCTAAACTTATAGATTTTTCTACCAAAATTAGGAACACAAATAAGAAAGAAAACAAAATTAAGAACCAATTGATTACATATAACAGAGAGGAAAAATAGAAATCGAACATATCTCCAACTCAGAAGACAAATTCCTTAGCTGATTTAAATTGTCCTACAAGAATTTATATACATATATTGAAGGAAGTTGCTGTTTGAATTATTTCAAAGGTTGTTTTGCATCATTCACATCTATGTTTTCCAAATCAAGCAGAGATCTTTAAACAACACAAGCACTTAAGCATGTTTGTACGCCTTATAATTGAGAATAATGATGAAGATGGAGCTAGGCCAAGTAAAACATATCAATCATTTGTCTCAGCAGCAGAGAGTCATTGCGAATTAAGTTTTATTGAAAAAGATGTGAGAAATTACATTACGAGAAAAGTCCATAATGTTTCTGAACTAGATGAAACTAAAGAATTTGGGAAATACTTGTTAAGAATTAAAGAGAAGAATCAGAACTTCTTTTATGAGCTTGAACTTGAGGTTGATCACTCAATCAAAAATATTTTTTAGGCTGATGCAAGAAGCAAGGTTGCTTGTGAGTATTTTGGAGATGTTATTTTATTTGACACTACTTATAATACAAACACGTATTTTTGTTGTTTTGGTTTATGCGCTCTGTGAAACAAGTTTCGATGCATATTAGATTCTTGTGTCGGTACAATCCTAATTTTGTTTCTGCATTTTTGACTTCAGGATAATTTGGTTTTTGATTCTTTTGTTGGTGTGAATCACCATGGTCATTCTATACTTCTCAGATATGCTCTGATGAAAAATGAGGATATTCAATCATTCCAATAGTTATTTGAATGTTGGCTTCGTTGCATGGGTGCAAAGGCTTCAAAAGGCATTCTTACCGATCAATGTGCATCAATGTAAAGGGCTATTAAGAGTTGTATCCCCACAATAATTCACAAGTGGTGCATTTAACATATTATGAAGAAGATTACATAGAAATTAAATGGCTAAAAGAGACATGAAGAAATAGAACAAGAGATGAGTCTTGTTGTTTGAAATTCTTTTACAAAAGATGAATTTGATAGAAATCGAAATGATTTTCTTATGAAGTATGATATTGGAGATAATAAGTGGATTTCAGGTAAGGGTGGATTTACTATAATTAATTGGATATTTATGTATTTTGCTTCTGTAATAAAGATGCAAAGCAGTATACGTTTCGGTGCATTTGGGTTCTGATTTACATATGTTATCAATTTTTAGAGCTTTTGAAGATCGTCATTTATAGATCCCAGTTAATCTTGATCACCACTTTTGGGCTAGGATGAGAAGCACACAAAGGAGCGAGAGCATGCATGCATTTTTTAACAAGTTTATTACGCACAATAGCTCATTGATTCATTTTGTGAAACAATACGATAATTGCCTAGGAAGTAGAGAGCAAAAAAAGAGACAATCTTATGCTGCCAATTTTTAATCCCTTGTGCAAACAAATCATCAATAGAAGCTCAATTTCAGCATGTGTATACTCACAAAAAGTTTTGAAAAGTTCAAGCACAATTTAGAGGAAAACTGAATTGCATCACAAGATCAACAGAGTCCTCTCTAGGTTTTACGGCATATAAAGTTATAGAACATGTTTCAAACGCAACATTTAATAAGTTTGTGGTTATATATGATGTGATATCATGCAAAGTAAAATGCCAGTGCTTATTATTTGAGTCAAGAGACATATTGTGCCATTATTCTCTAAGCGCGTTAAGCTTTGAGTGGGTGGATAAAGTAGCACCAAGATATATATTGGAACGATGAAGTAAGAATGAAAAGAGAAAGCACACACATATCAAGAGCAACCACGACGAGCCTTTATTGGAGCCAAGAAGTAGGAGAGTTGATGATTTGGTGTTTTGGTCATACAATATTTGTGAATTTGCATCAAAATCTGAGGAGTTGATGGCGATTTTGCACTGCACATATGATAGTGCGATGGTTAAGATGCAAGACTATAAAGCCAAAAGTAATGAAAAATGTTTGTTATTGCATGAAGATGTTTCGTTGGAAGATATTAATGAGCTTCAAATTCCACCATGTATTAGAACAAGAGAATGTCCCAAAAAAGGATTGGGATCAAATACTGAAAAACAGATTGCAAATGCTTCAAAGAAAAAGAAAAAGAAAGCTTCAAGTGAGGTAAAATTGATGTGCTTTAATTAGGTAAAATACTCTTTGTGCATGTTAATAGTTATGCTAATATATGATTTACTTTTTACAGTTGAACCTTTTAGATTGTGGATCAGTGGTGCAGTCAAATTCCAGCCTTCATCATGGAGAAATGATGAATTATCAGTTCAAAGATTCAACGCAATAAGATAGATTTGTCGGTTTCGTTGTAAGCCTATCAGTGTAATTCATTCATTCAGATTAACAGGATTTCAATACAGTAAAGATAGGTCCGTAGAATTTTATCAAAATCTTTGTAATTAATATTTACAAAGATGCAAAGGATGTATTTGTTTTAAATATATAGTACATAGACAATTCAATACTTAACCAGTGTAGAAAGCTTTAACAATTTACAATATTCAACCTATACACTTTCTATATCTGCTGATAAAAATTTACAAAAAAATTGTAAGCATTCTCAATATTTATTTGAATAATTTTTGGTGTTCCGTTTAAAGCATTTTTGGTGCAATTCTAATAATGTTATTTTCTGCAATTATTTGAACCTGGATTGATTCAAATTAACATGATTTCAAAATGGTACAGATAGTTCCAAGAAGTTTAACATGACAAAAAAATTTATCAAAAGCTTGGATTGAATATTTACAAAGATTTCAAAATATGTGTTTATTTTAACTATACAGTATACAGACAATTTAGTCCTCAACCATTGTAGAAATTCATAACAATGTACAACATTTAAATTATTTACTATCAATATCTTCTGATAAAAATTTACAAAAAGGACTTGACAAAGGAAGCGGAAGGCTTCGAGAGTCTTATGACTTCAGATTCAGCAATTGCTTTAACTCTTAACTGATTTATTTCGTCAAAGAGAACAATCGAAGCATATTCCCGTTTGAAATCATCAACTTCTTCCTACAATTGAAACACATTTATTAATCCATGCTAATTTAGAAATAGAGAAACTAACTACATTTACTGTTAGTTTCTTGTTTCCATTTTTTCCATGCATATTTTTCTTTTTTTATTTTTTTTAGATCGATTATCTCTAGCCATTTCATTACATATATTCTGCAGTCCCAGCTGATAAACAAAAATTAACCAACACAGTAAAACAAGTTTAATACGACATTAACAGAAATAAAACTACAATAGAAAGGAATAATAGGAAGATCAATACCTTATTCGTTGACCACTAATGGTAATATATGGCGCTTCAATGCCTTTTGGATTGTACACCAAAGGTTTACCTCCAAAATAAACCACCAATTCTAATATCATCAAGCTCTGAAAACCACAAAAAGTGAATTATAGGAAGTAGTGCAGTGAATTTTGGATCAGAAAAAGTGATTAAAATAAGTGCACATTACTTGACAAAGAAATGCACCGATTGATGATAATAACACACAAGCTAAGTTCAAAACAAGCACACAAACAAGAAAATTGATAAAAGAAAATAGTAAACAACTTATAACAAATTTATTCATTTTCGTTCTATCTTCATTGGGGAATTCTTTGTGGATGGGGTCAAGCACATGAAATCTTTTCTTTTTCACATCTACAATCTACAACCACCAATGTTCACAATGGCAAATTGGGGCAAATAACTGAAGTTTGGGCAAATAGAACAATTTTCTAGTCTAAATGAAACCGAATGAAAAAATTATTTAAGAAGTTTTAAGGGATGGGATGCTAGCTTCTTATCTAGAAAAGGGAAGTATTCCTTATATACATTGATGTTGTAGCCTTCTTAGTTGCTAGATCAATGTACTTCTCCTTAAACTTCATCAATATGTTATTCTGTACCGAAATAATCACCTTTAACACACTATATATTTATGAAATGCACTAACATTGAGGTTAAAATTTAATGGTAGTAGAGCTTACCATAATATCCGATGGGACATAGTATATGAGTTTTTCAAATCTTTTACATTTTTTCTTGTTGAGACTTTAATACACTGTGGAGATCACATATGAAAAAAAACAAACATCCCAAATTTATCACATATATGACATGATAACTCATAAGAAAAATCATTAATGGTATTAAAGAAGAAATTACCACATTTTTTTATGTATTCTTGTGGTCTTAAGATTTGCAAAGTGAAATCTATTTCCCGGCCACCAATTCAGCTTCATGGTTGTACTTGAATATAACTTTCCATTCATTGTTAGTGCCATCCTTATAAGTCTTGATAGTTATTGCCCACACACACATCTTAAGATTTGACTTCCCACTTGAATATAACTTCCCATTCATTGTTAGTGTCATCCTTATAAGTCTTGATAGTTATTGCCCATTGATAGTGTAACGACATACACACACACAGAGAACATTAGTTAGCGTATAATAATTCACAACTTATTACTATACACAACCAACACAACCAACACTCTGAGCCTTGGTCCATATAGGAAGTCCCTAAGATGGCGCTCAAAACACATACACATACACAGAGAACATTAGTTAGTATACAACACTTCACAACTTATTATTATAGACACAACCAACACAACCAACACTCTGAGCCTTGGTCCATATAGGAAGTCCCTAAGATGGCGCCCAAAACTAGCCTAGTTAAATTATTCATAGCTTACTACACACACACACACACGCACAGAGAACATTAGTTAGCGTACAACACTTCACAACTTATTACTATAGACACAACCAATATTCTGAGCCTTGGTCCATATAGGAAGTCCCTAAGATGGCGCCCAAAACTAGCCTAGTTAAATTATTCATAGTTTACTCTCTCGGTGAGTCTAATCAAAAGTGAGAGACTAAATACAAAATCTAGACTAATATAAAGAACTCCCAAACTCATGTCGTCAACTCGAATAATCAATTGTCATCATCAGAGGAAGAAATTTTGATCACATCAAAATACTCATCAAGATTCTCGTCATCGTCATCAGAGAGATCTCAATAATCTCAAAGAAAATCCTAGCACTAGTATCACTACTCTGGTCCATACACAGGCCCACTGACAGAAGTCGTATGTTGATCCTCTACCAAAAGTCCAAATGAAAATGATGAAATCGGCTCTAAAGGAGAATCCTACTCAAGTATCCTCCATGTAAGACCTCGGATTTTTGAAAATTTCATAATAAGTTATTTATGATTTATTATATTTATTTGAGAGTATATTTTTAGAAATTTTATATTAATTGGGTATTTTTCTATTTATAATTTAAAACTTTAGTAATTGAAAAATAAATGAGAATTTTATATGCTTCAATTTGAGTATTTAGATTTTTGAATTATTCTTTGATTTTGAAGGAATTTAATTTGTTACCTATAATTCTTGAATTAGAATATTTATTTGAAAAATATTTTTAAATTAATGAATAAATAATGTTTTTATATATAATTATTGTTGGATTAAAAAATTTGCTTTTCAATTACTACTCTATACCCTAATTATATTATTATTTCTTCCAAAAAAAAATAATAATCACAACTAGAAAATTGCTTATTAAAGATGAATTTACCGACAGATTTAGTCTTTATTACAGACGAATTTTTGGTTACCGACAGATTTTTTTCCTCTATAAAATCCTTGTCAGAAATTATTTACCAACATATTTTTCGTCAGTAATTTACTAACAGATTTTTCTCCATTACCGACAGAATTTCCCTTGGTAATGGTCCCCCTTTCGCTAAAAAATCGTCAGATTTTGCAACAGATTTTCTATCGGTACTTTACCGACAGATTTTTTCTCGTTACCGACAAATTTTTCCTCAGTAATTGTCACTTTCATTTCGTTTAAACCGTCTGATTTTTCGACAGATTTTCTGTCGGTAACTAGCATAAGATTTTGATAGATTTTTTGTCAGTAATTAGAGCCTTGGAAAGCATTTTCAAACTCTAAATACAGACGAAAAATCCGTCCGTAAATTCGTCAATAAGGTAAAACAGAAAATTTTTAGATTTTTTCATTACAAAATAAACGTGTTTTCATACAAAATAAATATAAATTTAATGAATACAAATTTTCATCTAACTTGTATTCGAACATTTATAGTATTTCGAAAAATAAACAAGTTTATCGTATTATCAAACCAAAAGAAAAGTACTATAATAAACAAGCAAGTCAATATAATTCAAAACATAAATAAAGTGTATTGATACATCAGCTATAATCCTCAATGTATTGTTCAACCATACTAAATAATATGTGAAACTAGTAATTCTTAAGCACTGATCACAACTCAAGATGGTGACCTTGGTCTTCAAGATTCAGCAGTAGCTGAAGCAACCAAAGATATGGAGATTTGTAGGTATTGCTTCAACTGTGATTGCACTCCTCTTTTACAATAAAAACAATAAAGAAATAAATTTATATTATTGCAATATATGAGATCCAAGTACATAATGGTGAGGAGCTATGAAATTCACATAGTTTATGAACTTCCCAATCTAGAAGGTTACCTTTCCTAATACAGGAGCCATTCCCATTATTACTGAAGCCAAAGCAGAACATACATGCCGTGAGGGCGTGAAGAATTTGATGACAGCTCATGCAAAAGTTGTTCCAAAGTATTTAAACCTGTTAATATATGTTACCTTTCAACTTTATATTATATTTCAATTCCGATCCACTGAAATTCAAACTGCAAAACGAACAAGAAGAAGAAAAAAAGCAAAATTATGATAATATAAACAAAAGGGTAAATGCTAATTGACTCACTCACCTCTGAAATAATGCAAATCAAAGGGTATAAGCCTAGTCTCAAGGTAGCTGAAGCTCGAAACAGTAAAGGTTTCGTCACTGTCACCAACTTAATCAGTTGAAGAGAACACACAAAAGGAGCATGAAAAGAAATCCAAAAAAAGTTTGTAAGAAATCGGAGTGTGCATCCTTCTTTCATTTAATGCTTCTTCCTTTCAACCATCAATCAATATGAGGGGAAAAAAACAGCTTCTGCTGTGCTAGTAGTGTTAATAGAGAGCCATGCATCTATCAAGTTTGTACTGCCTGAAACTTATTAAAACCAATATCTATTATGTGATGCTTGCAAATAAAATTCTAATAAATAATAACTAACATGTATGTAAATCAATCAATTTCAGCGTCATATATTCAATTAAACTTCAAGAATGTATGAATGTATGAATCACACAACAAGTAATATTCAATTAAAGCTTCCAAAATCACGTTCAGCAATCCACTTTACTCATGAAATGAATGTATGAATCACGCAATATTTTTCAGGAGACTAACAACATTGAAAATTAAAATATGCAATTTTTGCTAATCAATTTAGTGCAGAAGATTTATCAAACTATGAAAACTTAATTTCAAACTTGTATAATTATTTCATAGTGTGCTTATCAGCTAGGAAACATAAACCTTTATGTTCTTAGTAGAATTAGTAGTAAACAATGTGTCCGTTAATAAATTATTGCAACAAATTTAGGTTCTTATCTCTGTAGCTTATGTTGCAGATCATACAATCAGAATATTCGGCATAAAGTGCACTAAGAGATTAAAAAACAGAAGCCTTAATCAATAATATCATTGTCGATAACAAAGTTAGGATCACAGGCCAAACCATCAAACTAGTTTGTCATATTTTGTCATGCCAAAGCCTCTATTACAATTTGCTGGATCAACTAAATTCTGATCCACATTCAACTATGAAAAGCATCATAAAACCATGATACAAGATACAAAATCAATACCTGCAACTTACAAATAGAATTAGTTGATCCAAAAATCAAGCATAGCCTTTAAAGTTACCTTTTCTAACCTAAGATAGACTTCATGATACTTTTCTATTAAATCCATTCTAAATAAAGTGCCATTTTTTTCCTAATTGGCATGAACAAACAAATATTATTGAATGAAAAAGATACTTTCTTCACTTTTATATATATATATATATATAGACACACACACACAACTGGTTCAATATAGGTCTTGGTATCCACCAAGTTTTTTTTATTTTATTAACAGATATTTAAAACAAATCCAATTATTCAACAGAGAATATTCAAAATTTCTCAATAACCATGCTTCGATTTATAATATAAAGCTAGCAAATGAATCACAATCTTTTAATGATGGTTTCCAAAATGAGAGATAAAAATGACATAGAAAAAAATGTCACAGGTACATCATTGCATGCAAGAGTCATATACCTTTTTAAGATCAGCCAGAATCAGTGAGCTCCCAGTTCTGCATATGACCGATGTTCCTTATTAATCAAATTCCATTTTGGCACACCCAATCATATTATTGTGGTTCAGATGCATGAGAAATTAAAAGATCCAAATGGAGATGTACAAAATATTGATAAAAATAAATTAATCAATCAATAAACCGTTGACATATGTTTGAATTGTTTCATTTTTAATGAATAATTCATTGGAAGATAGTAATTCCAGAATCTTACCAATTTATCACTCCAGCCAAGAATCAAAGTATGATTTTGCTCAACTACCTCACTTTTTTCTTTCCTCAGTGAGTCGAACTTCTCAGAAATGGCATCAGAGACAAGTCCAAGCATCATTGCAAATATAAGCATCCCACCAAAACTAATTGAAACTGCAACTAACCTCGGACCAGAACCTTGGGAGCTAGCATGATTGCCAGAATCAGCAACAAAATAAAAAAGGACAAGAATCAAAAGCAATTCAGCATATTTATAACAGAGCAGATTCAGACAAGGACAAGAAGGAGGAACCAAAATCAACAGTCATAACAAGAACAGGAAGGAATAAGAACATGCATGCAAATTCCAAATAAAAAATCTCAGCAATTCAGATATATAGTTCATAAACAAACTTCATTCTATACCACAATCATAGAAATGGTTATGTTTCAATTTTCACAAATTACAGGAAAATACAAAATTCATACCTTAGAATTTAGAAACTTCGTTCTCTGCAGCAGCCATAGCTGATTTGCAAACATAAGAGCTCTCCTCGATCGTATTCTTTGATTTTCAACGTCAAGCAAAACAGGGAAAGGATATGGTTAGGGATAGGAATAATGAAATCAGAACAGAATCACAATGTAAGGATTAGGGCTAGGGACGAGAAGGAGGCGGAGGCCTACCTAAACTAACGGCGACGAGAAGAGAAGAAGTAGTGATGAGAGCGGCGGCGGAAGGAGCTCCTAAGATAAGAGCACGGTGGAGAGAGCTCGTGTGACGATGGCGACGAAGGTTGCAAATGCGATGAGAGCATCGGTGGAGGGAGCTCGTGCGACGCGAGCGGCGGCGACAGTGGAGGACGTCACATCTTCAATAGAGAGAGAAAAGGCGCGCTTAAACGTGTTAGTAGTAATTCAAGAAAACGTGAAAAAAGTGAAATGAAGGATTGGGAGTAACATGAACCAACTTCTTATTTTAACATTTTTTATGAAATATTTTAAATTATTAATAGATTTTTTTGTCTATAATAATTTAATATAATTAGTTAATTACAGTATTTTGTTTATTTAAATATAGATAGATTTTTTGTTGGTAACTATTTTTTTGCGAAAAGATTTGTATTTAAATAAATAGAATACTGTAATTTTATTAAATTATTACGGACAAAAAATTTATTTGTAATAAAACTAATTTTTTCGATAGAATTATCGACAGATTCTCTTTTTCGTTTGTAATTTATACTAATTCATTATTTTTTGTTTTTGACAAAAATTCTCTCGCAAAATCTGTCTGCATTTTCGTGGAATAAAATCTGTCAAAAATATACACACTAACCTAACCCTAACACCCTCTCATCCTTCCTTTTCCCCATCATCCACCGAAGCCCTCACCCTCACCAATGAATACACACACAAAAGAAGGGAAAAAAAAGAGAGGAAGGGGAGAAGCGGAAGAAGAAAGAAGGAAGGGGAAGGAGGGAGCCGATGCTGGTGGGCGTCACTACCACCGTCACCGCCATCATTGTCGTAGGAGACAGAGAGAGTGTGTCTTTGAGTGAGAGGGAGCGAGCTGCCGTGGGGAGCGTCACCACTACAAAGGCCGTCGCCGAAGAGCTCACGCGAGTTGAAAGGACTGTCTTCGCGCACTGTCGTCGTTCGGTCATGCTCAGCATCGCCGTCCGTGGAGTGCCATCGTCGTCCCGTCGTTGCTATCACCGTTGAGTCCGCCGTGGCCGTGGAGAGGAGCGCTGATCAAAGAGAGAACCTGGATGTTGCTGCTACGGGAGTCACTATCGAAGGAGGAGGAGGGGTTTTCACCGCTGACGGAGCTCATCAGAATTACTCGAAGGTTTCTGCCGTGTCTGTGGCCACCAAAAATGGTGCTGTGGTCGCTAGAGTCACCGTCAAAACTGCTGCTGTCCGGTGCAGTTGTTCCTTCTTAGTTGCAGTAAGTATTTTTGTTTTGAAACCCTTGAAAATCAGTATTCTGTTATGTTTGGTTAGAGATTCTGAGGTTTTGGTAACGTAGAGTCGAGTTTCGGTCACTACATGTTGTAATTAAAGCTGCCGCTGTTGCTGCAGAAGTAAGACAGAGCTGTGGTTGCGGCTGCCACTGCTACGGGCAGGGAGAAAAAGAGTTTGACGCATTTTATAGCTTTCGGATTTCAACTATTCAAGGTAGGGTCATTTTATTAAACTCGTTTTATTTTCAAGAATTGTTACAAGTCGATATTAATATGAAAAATATATTTTTTATGATTTCGTAAGTCTTATAGATTGAACTGAGTTGTTTTGAATAAATGCAATTGCTTGCTTGATTGGTTTATTGAATGATTGAAAATGTTTAGTTGGGTTTTGTACTTGGTTTAAGGTTGTTATGATGATTATTGGATTGTGGATGTTTCTGATTATTAAGTTGGTATTGTGGTAGTGAATGAAAGATTGATTTGGAAATCTGATTCATATGTTTTATTGAGGAATGATTTGAGATTTAAAAAATAATTTGATTTTGGAAAATGATTTAAGATTTGGAAATGGTTGGGTTTTGAACTTGCTGGAAAGGGTTGAAAAATGATTTGTTGGGACCTTTGAAGGATGGTAAAAATTCAAGTTTTAGAGAAGATGTTGTTAAAATTTTATGAGAAATTGGAAGTTCTATTTTAGTTAAATTGATTAAAGAACTATTTTACTTGATTTTAATTATACTAAAGGAAGGAGTAGGTTTTGAGGTGTTTTAGCAAATTTTTAAGTAGTATTGAAGAATAAGTGATTATGTTTCAATTAAAATTTATAATTGGGAATTTAAAATAGTTTTAAATCTTTCAGGGAAGAGTTTTTAAAACTTAAAATGAAGTTAAAGTTAATTTTGGGAAATCGGTTTTGGAAACTTATTTTAAAACGAAAGTGAGCTTTATTCAATTAAATTTAATTTAAAAGTTATGTTATCGGGGATTTTAAATGAATATGAAGGAACGGATTATTGAAGTTTGTTAAATAATTTCTTGAACCTTTTGAAAAGAGTTTAAATTTGAAAATGGTTTTGAAGTTAGCTCGAGGAATTTGATTATGATTATGAGCATGATTGATTGTGAATATTATTGAAATATGATTGGCAAGGACGGTGATCTTATCCCGCTTGCGTGTTTGAGATTGATATGTGAGTATGATTGATGTTGTGAGGACGGTAGTTTTGTCTCGCTCACGGATTTGACAAGTTGAGGACGAATGATTCCCTCTCTTGTCTTCTCTAGTCGTAAGGTGAAAAGACATACTCCTTTGATGTGGAAGGGCACTCTCCTTCGTAATTCCTCCAGGAGAAGGTCGAAAGACACACTCTTTTGAAGTTGAAAGGCAATCTCCTTTGTTTGTTTTCTTCTTGGGGATGCGCAACCTAGAGATAATGTCTGGATTAGCTACTGGATGTGTCAAATTCTGGCAGTTTAACCGACACGTGAGCTCACGGCTTATAGGACACGCATGCATCATACTGAATTTGTTTACTTTGTCTGGATGTGCTTAGGTGTTTTAATTTGCCTATCTGATGATTTATATCTAATTGTTATTTGTTGTACTTGTTGTAATTGCTCTCTGATTGTGTTTGTCTTGCATTTTTTGTGCTTGTGATTGATTCTGTTTTGGGCCAGAGGCCAAGTTGATTTGATTTGGGCCAGAGCTCGTGATTGTTTGGTTCAGTGGTAAATTTTGGTTAAAATGATTTCTTAGTTAGTGGTGAAATGTATGGAATGTTATTTTGTGTGAAATTTTTATAAGAAAAATATGAGTTTTAAATTTGGATAATGAATTGATGATTACTGCGTTTGAAAATAGTTTTATTTAAAATATCTTCATATGACAATTCTTAAACCCTCTATTGAGAACCTGCAAGGACGATGTTCTCACCCCCTAAAGACTTTTCTTTTCAGGACAGACGAAAAAGCTTGCAGAGTTTTTGCCAAGTTCATAGATATGCTATTTCTGTTTATATACACATGTTATAGATTTTCCTTACCTATATTATTATATTCTTGTAAGAGTGATAGGAGTCGTCAGTCGTGACTGTATTGACATGTATGTACATAATATTTGTAAGTTACTTAAGTAAGAAGTTTTGTATATATGTATATGCTTGTTTGTTTTCAAGGGAAAATATTTTCCAGTTTTTCAAAGAAAACAGCGATACGGTTTCGAGTTGAAGGATCCTATTTTATTATTAAGTATATGAAGTCGTTGTAATACTTCTCGCTATCAGAGTGGCGCATCTAGAACTGTGACATTCTGATAGTAAGGGTGTTTCACTCCATAGGGTTAGGCTCAGGAACAACATGATCCTCAGACTGAACAGGGTAATGACGAAGTCTAGGTCCTTCATGGAACAGATGATGAGGAGCGTCTGGGTGAAGCCATGTTAGAGGAAACTCGTAAGGCATATCGGGGTTAAAGAGCAGAGTGTTAATCGGATGTCGGAAGGGATGATCATGCAACATGTGCATACGTATTCCAGGCTCAGTCGCTACTATATAAAAACTGTGCTATACAGGGTCCTCATATGTATATAATTGTTCTAGCTCATAGAACAGAACTTCTGTCTCCATCTGAAAGGAGGGGAAGGAAGGGGTAAGAATTAGGGGGGTTCTTAGTAGGGTTGGAGGTAGATAATCAAGTTAGTATTATCACAGTTTCAGTCAATCGCAGCCAAATACAGGGAATCAGAACAATAACCAGTCACAGAAAATCAGATTAACAATCAATAGAAATCACAAACACACTCAAGCAATCGCAAACAATTCACAACACGGAACCAAATGTAAAATGTTCAAACATGGATGATGTATATCTATTCCTATCGCAGGTAATGAGCTCATTTATCGGTTTTGTCCTGCACCCGACGCAATCCAACTCGCAAGTTGGATAAGGCATTTCAACGACATAACATCTACAAGTTTCTACTTCTTGCAGGTGCAGATTCTCCACCTGAAGTATGTCGAACATGACATCTGCAAGTACTTGCAGGCGCTGAAGTATCTGGCCCCTTCTCCTAGAAGCCATTCGATATTTATGGGCTTCCCCACACAATCATTCACATACAAAGCTCATGACTTGTTAACATTTATCCTTCGGCACCATAACCATACTTACCGCTACCCTCTTGTCACCTTCATTAATTACACGTGTTTATTTATCTTCTCTCTTTCTTTAGTCTTTTACTTATTTATCCTTAATAGCTCAAAATATCTTTACATTATGCACTTGCCTTTCACTAAATATTTTATGGAAAGAGAATTATAGGATTATTAAATTAACTTTGTGTCTCTAAATCTTTTAAAAGGGTACTTCTATTTATTCTGTTCTATCTTACTTTTAATAAGATGATAATAATAATATATTTACTAAATAATATTCTTAATAAATTAATAATAATAATATTAATAATAATTTCTTTAATACATGTGTACGCATCACTGGCGCAATAAGGGACCTCATGTGTACGTATCTATTGCGCATATGCACGACTGCACGAGCTCAACAAGCCAATTCAATTCAGGACAGTTGGTGCTAAATACGCCACCTCACCAATGTTTAGTGTCTGGGCCATTGATTTGCGTGCAACCATTCTGGAAGGGTGGCACTAAACGCCACATCACCGGCGTTTAGCACCGGGAGCAAATTTTCCGATGGTTCCCACGCGTGCAAACAAATCATACGAATGCTTTTTTATTTGATTTTGAATAAAAACACAATTAGAAAATATATATATTTAGGTTTTAATTTAAGTTTTAAATCAATTAGGATTAATATTATAAATATGATAGAGATTCGTCCTCGTAGGAATCTTCTCTTCTCCTAATTTCTCATTCTGCAATTTATAGTTTTTTTTACTCCTTGATTTTTTTCTGCACTATGAGCCACTAAACCTCCATTGTTAAGGTTAGGAACTCGGTTTACTTTGATGGATTAATAATTATTTATTTTCTACTCTTGATTAATGCATTGCTTTATGTTTAAGAATTGGTTTCGTTCTTCATCTCACGCATTAGTGTGCATTGAAAAATAACCCTAATCTAATTTGAATTCTTTTGAATCTTAAAAAAGTTACATCATTAGAATTAAAGCTTGAAACCCTTTTCTCACAACACCTTAATTGTATGGATTTAATACGATACGTGACATATAATCGAATCATTTTTGGGTTCTTAGGGATTGTGTGGCTTATAAATCAGATTTTGAACTTAACCTTCTAGCACAATTAATTGATCAAGGAATTGATGGTTGGTTAGATTAGAGGAGATTGAATTGCCTAGGAATAGGAATTCAATCACCTAGGATTTGCCATAAACTCAATCTTAGCATGATCAAGGTATAATTGACATTGAAAGTTAATCTGAAAAGTTAAACATCTCTAAAACCTTAACTTTGTTCTCATACAATTTTCTCAATCATTCACTGTTTGCTTTTCTTAATTTACTGTCTTTCATACTATTTGATATTCAAAACTCTCATTTTAACTTGTCTAACTATGATGATTTTCAGTGGCTAAGAGAAGGGGGGTTGAATCATAGCCCCATTTTTCTCAATTACACTTTCTGGTCTTTGAGGAGACTTCTTGATTTTTGTCTCGTCCCTAGCCACGAGATTTTTATTTTGTCTCGTCACTTGGCAAGAGATATTTTTTCGGTTTTAGCTCCTGTGCAGTAGAAACAAAAATGGAGTAGAAGAGAGAGAAAATACACCTAGATATATCCTGGTTCAGCTGCTAAGTGCAGTGCAGCCTACATCCAGTCTCCATCACAATAATGATGGAATTTCACTATAATCTTCTTGATTACAGACTGTAAAGTGCTAACCCAACTTACGAGGGGATTCCCACAGAATCATGAAACACAACATAGATGTACAAAGGAACTCTAAGGACATCTATGACTTTTTTCTTTTAATTTTGCACTCTCTGCCTTTTTCCTCTCTATGGCTTTTTCATACAAACCTCACTGTTTGCCTTTTTTCATGAGACTCAAGATATGACAAAATTAAACAAAAAAATACTAAACAGAATATATTGAAGGAGAAGAACTTCTGTTAGCTCAGGTAGCTCTGAGAACTCTGTGCCTTGCACTCTCACACTTTCTCCTTGCTTCAACCCGTGATTGTTTTCTCTTTTTATAAAAGAGGGAAGCCTCCACCTTTGAAGCCAAAAACCAAGCCAACTTCTTCTTCTCCAAGAACAAAATCGGTTCGGCCAGAGAGAGAGAAGAGATAACTCATGCAAAACCCAACATGCAATTACCTCTAGTCCTTCCTTGGTCATCAACCTACATCAATCTGAGCACTCCATCCTTGGCTTGCTTTCCAAGATGAATTTCTGGCCCTTGATGCTTCATGATGATGATAGCTTCATCTGCTCCACTTTTGCTTCCTCCCTCACGTAGCCACCCTAGCTACCTTCTGTGATGAGTGAACCCAAAAGCAGAGACAAGCCATCCCAAAGATCTTCTCCTTGCTGGCCGAGATTTTCTTCTTTCTTTTTGGGTATGAAGAGCTCGAGATTACCTCACCAAATCTTACCTTTTCTTGTGAAAATCTTAGCCACTACATACTTTATGTTTTCTTTTTCTTGCTGCCATCATCACAATGGCTTCTTGCTTGCAACTAGCTTCTTTGTGATTTTTACTGATAGCTTGCTTCATCCCTCCTTTCTTGTGAGACAAGACTGAAAGAAAGAGGAGAGAGAACAAAGAAAAGCTTGCTATGTAACTAAGGAAGAAAATGAAAAAGAGTTAAGTTTACTTACTCATGCCTAGTCTTTGCTTCCTTTACTTGCTTCTACCATTTTCTTCTCTGACAGTGAGGTGACTGAATGAAAAGAGAGAGAAGAGAGAGTAGAAAGAAGAAAAGCAATGGAAGTAATTTGTGATATAAATTATAATCAATTAAAATCAATTAATCCCACTTCCCATGCTTTTACTTTTCTCTTTCCATTTACCAAGGCATTAAACACAATTGAATAAATTTAAAATCCATTCCTTAGTGGGAGATTGGTGTCCGTGGAAACATGCATCTATATAACAAAAATTGAATTTCACCATGATGATAAAAGAATAGCTTAACCGTTGGGTCCCATTTCCTTTTTAATTTTGGACCAACCTATTTGGTCTTGCACCAACAATTGATTTGGGCTTACACCATTAAATCTGACCCAACTATCACAATAAAAAATTCAGCCACATATTCTTAGATATATTTTTTCACAAGGCTGAATTTTATTTCTCCTTTGGGATTGCTATTTTTTTGGCCCGACACAAAATCTGCACAACAAAATTATTAATTAAGCAATTAAGATCAAATTAATAATTTTGTAATTAATTATTTTTAATAATGTTTGTTCATCATCAAATTAAATTAGAGTTTTCCAAACTCATCAATCTCCCCCTTGATGACAAACATTATTAAAAATTGAAATGGAAAGAAATTAAAGATTAGAGTATAGAATACTCCCTTTGAATATTTAAATTTCTTCCCCTTTCTAATTGTCACATGGCTCCTCCTTAATATATGATGTTTTTATCAAGGGAAGTACTAACCTGTAACAATTTTAATCAAGTCTAAAGTAACAATGTTATTCAGCATATCCATTACATGACGCTGAATGCTTGATTTATGAGCAGTTTTGAATGATATACAAAACTCATTTCTTATCAATAATTTGATTTTCTGCTCAAACTCACAATATAATCAACCAAAAATATTTTTGAGAATAAATTGCTGTTTTAAAAATATTTTTCAATCAAATCAGAGCAACATACTTATGGTAAGAAAATATTTTTAATCACAACATGATCACAGCAATTTTTAACATTTATTTTCATACCCACTGCTTAAAGGAACTGCCAAAAACAAAATATTCAGCAAGCATGTTTATCAAGATGAATTAGAAGTATGTTCCCAATCCAAAACTTATTCATCAAGATAAAAAATATTAACCACCAGGCAGCCATATTATTAAAACAAATGCATCACAAGCATTATATCAACAAAACAGCAATCAGCAAGGCACAATTTATAACAAGGATAATTATAAATCCACACGGATTTCATTCTCTGTTCCCTATTTTCATGATTTCAATTTTCAGCACCATTTCTCCCCCTTTTGGCATCAAGAGGCACTTGCAAAATAAATGAAAACAACTTACAAAAGGCAGAATATTTATTTTTCACCAAAACACAATGGTCTAGTAAGCACACATGCATTTGAGCAAATGACAATCAAAGTTCAACTCGAAATTAATCCACTAACACAAAGTGCTCAAAACAGAGCCAGATCAGAGCATAAAATAGAGCAAAGCCTGTCTGCAAAATAGTGCGATAAATCAATGAAACATAACAGTTTCAATTCAGCCTTTTTTCTCTTCACACAAAGTGCTCAAAACAGAGCAAGATCAGAGCATAAAATAGAGCAAAGCAGGTCTGCAAAATAGTGCAACAAATCAATGAAACATAACAGTTTCAATTCAGCCTTTTTTCTCTTCTCATCCCCCTTTTTGTCATCAAGGAGGACCCTGCAAAAAATGAGGAAAAAGCAATGCAGTCCATACTAATTCAAGACAAGTGAAAATAGTTCTTAGAATCAAGGGATGAGGGAAGGATAAAGATTTGATTTGACAACTTCTCAAAAGTACAATTAAAAAAAATGAGGAACGGGTCAGAGTAAGGTCAAAGAGATTTGATGGGGCCCAAAATAATTAACTTCAGTTCAGTCTCCCCCTGTATTATGGCCCATTCAACACATCCTGAAATTCATCTCCTGCTTTCCTACGAGACAAAACCAAAAAGAATCAAAAAGTTCACAAATTTTCAACAGAACTTAATTCTATCATTCCCAAACTATTTCTTAAGGTGCAGAATCCGTCTTCATATAAGGGCTTAGTGAAAATATCCGCAAGTTGATCTTCGGATTTTACAAATTGAATATCAATATTTCCCTTTTGCACATGTTCTCTAATGAAATGATATTTAATTTCAATGTGCTTTGTTTTTTAGTGCAAAATAAGATTTTTTGAAATATTTATGGCACTCATATTGTCACAAAACAGGTGTAGATAGAGCCACAGTTGCTTGTTTTTTGCTTGACCACATGTTGAGTGAGCTTCCAAGGAAGCAACACATGCCGGATGTGCTTCTTCTATCCACTCTATCTCCTGCATAATCTGCATCACAAAACCCTACTGCACAAAAATCATCAGATTTTAGATACCACAAACCATAATCACATGTTCCTTTAATGTATCTAATGATGCGCTTAACGGCGGTAAGATGAGATTCTTTTGGGTGAGATTGAAATCTTGAACATACATCCACACTTTTAACAATATCTGGTCTAGAGGAGGTAAGATACACTAGTGAACCAATCATTCCTCTATACTGTGTTTTATCTACATCTTTGCCATCATCGTCCTTTTCAAGTTTAGTGTTAGGATGCATTGCTATTCCCATTGCTTTAGAGTTTTCTAGGCCAAACTTTTTGATAAGTTCTTTTGCATACTTTCCTTGGTGAATAAAGGTACCACTAGGAGTTTCTTTAATTTGGAGGCCAAGAAAGAAAGTAAGCTCTCCCATTAAAATCATCTCAAACTCACTAGTCATGAGTTTTCCAAACTCTTCACACAAGGACTCATTGGCCGATCCAAACACAATGTCATCCACATAAACTTGAACTAGGAGAATATCATCATTAGATGTTTTAATAAATAAAGTAGTGTTCGTGGTACCCCTTTGAAATTGATTTTCCAACAAGAAGGCACTAAGCCTTTCATACCAAGCTCTTGGAGCTTGTCTAAGACCATAAAGAGCCTTAGAGAGTTTGAAAACATGATTTGGTAAATCCTGATGTTCAAAATCGGGGGGGTTGTGCCACATACACTTCTCTATCAATAAAGCCATTAAGGAATGCACATTTTACATCCATTTGAAACATTTTAAAACCCTTATGGGCAGTATAGGCAAGAATCAACCTAATTACTTCCATTCTAGCTACGGAGCAAAAGATTCATCAAAATCTATACCCTCTTCTTGATCGTAAACTTGGGCCACTAATCTAGCCTTGTTACGAACAACTTGTCCATCCTCACCAAGTTTATTTTTAAACACCCACTTAGTACCCGTAACTTTCTTATCATCTGGATGAGGTACTAGTGTCCAAACCTCATTCTTGTCAAATTGAGCAAGCTCCTCTTGCATGACTTTCACCCATGATGAATCTTCAAGAGCTTGTTTGACATTGTTGGGCTCCAATTGTGACAAGAGTGCAAAATTGCTTGGTTCGGCTTGCCTTTTGGTTGAAGATCTTGTGGTCACACCTTGAGAAGGATCTCCAATGATAAAGTCATGAGGATAACCCTTCATGGACTTCCATTCTCTAGGCTTCCGGATTGGTGTTGAGCTTTGATGATCTTCTGTGGGTCTCACTGTTTCAGTTTCTCTTGCTGGCTCAGGAGACAAAATGGAAATGTCTCCTCCATTCTGACGAGACAAAACTTGACTGGCAGATTCTTAATTTTGAACAGATTTGGGATTTTCTTTACTTGTTCTAGCTTCTTTACAATCTGAATCATTATCTATCACAGTACTGGGAATTAAGTTAGAATCACAAAAAGTAACATGTATGGATTCCTCTATAGTTCTATGATCTTTGAGGTAAAATCTATAGGCTTTGCTAGTAGTGGAGTATCCAACAAACATACCCTCATATGATTTTGGATCAAATTTGTCAAGATTTTCTTTGTTATTAAGCACAAAAACACTTGCATCCAAAAACATGAAAATACTTAAGATTTGGAGGGGTTCCTTTCCATAGCTCAAAAGGAGTTTTCTTTAACCCTTTTCTAATAATGGTTCTATTCAAAATATAACATGCTGTATTTACAGCTTCAGCCCATAGAAACTTTGGAACCTCATTCTCACATAACATAGCCCTAGTCATCTCTTGAAGGCTTCTATTCCTTCTTTCAACAACCCCCTTTTGTTGAGGTATTCTAGGGCATGAAAAATTATGAGTAATTCCAAATTCATCACAGAATTTTTCAAAATCTTGGTTTTCAAATTCTTTTCCGTGATCACTTCTCAAATGGGCCACTTTTAAATATTTTTCATTTTGAATTTTCTTGCAAAGAGTTGAGAAGGCATGAAATGCATCATTTTTATGAGCAAGAAAAAGTACCCAACCAAATCTAGAGTAATCATCTACCACTACCAAACCATAGTGTTTACCTCCTAGACTTTAAGTTCTTGTTAGACCAAAAAGATCAATAAGTAACATCTCTAATGGCCTTTTGGTTGAAATTCTATCTTTTGGTTTAAAGGAGGATTTAACTTGTTTGCCTAGTTGACAAGCATCACAAGTAAGATCCTTATCAAATTTGATTTTAGGAATTCTTCTAACCAGATTTTTCTTTACTAGCTTAGAAATTTGGTACATGCTAGCATGACCCAACTTTCTATACCATAGCCATTTTTCAGATTCAAGAGATGTAAAACATGTTACATTTTGTTCTTTCAAGTCCTCAAGAGTTAATCCATACACATTGTTGCATCTTTTAGTTTCAAAAAGAATATCTCCAGTTTTTTCACAAACAACCAAAGACATAAACTTTCTAAAAATAACTTCAAATCCTAAATAACACAATTGGCTTACACTAAGTAAATTATGTTTCAAATCATTTACAAGAAGAACATCATTTATACAAGATGAAAAGCTTTTACCAACTTTTCCAACAGCCACTATCTTTCTTTTACCATCATCACCGAAAGTGACATGTCATCAAGCTTTATGAAGAAGGTTGTCTTTTCGGTCATGTGCCTAGAGCATCCGCTGTCCATGTACCACATATTTTCCTTCCTCTTGGATGCTAGGCATACCTGATTTATATGATTTGCCATGAGACAATGTTGTGACTGAGTCTCAGATTCTTCATCATTGTCTGAGTCATTTTCCAAGTCTTCCCATGATGCCATCAGACCCTTCTTCTTCCCCCCTTTTTTCTTCTCCTCCTTCTTTAACTTGGGACAATCAAATTTGAAGTGCCCCATTTCCGTGCAGTTGTAACAAGTTACTTTACTAAGGTCTTTCTTTATTTTCCTTGAGCTGCCGCCTTTGCCTTTGAACTTCACCATTTTCCTGAATTTTTTGGCAAACAACACAAATTCATTTTCAGAGGAGTTATCATTGGATTCATCATCCAGGGGGTTAGTTACAGTGAAAAAAGCAATTCCTTTCCTTTTTGAATCTTATTTTCAAATAAGTGTTTTCAAAAGCAAGAAGGTTTCCTCTCAAATCATCAAATGTCATGGAATTAAGACTACTGCTCTCAGAAATAATTAAAGCTTTTGTTTCCCACTCTTTAGTGAGACATCTCAACACTCTTCTCACAAGCACAGAATCAGAATGTGTTATTCCCATAGCATCCAAGCCAACAATGATGGTGTTGAACCGTTCGAATAGTTCATCAATGGATTCTCCTTCCTTCATTGCAAACATTTCATACTCTCTGTTTAACATGTCTATCCGAGTCTTCTTCACAATAGTGGTTTCCTCATGAGTGATTTGCAGTTTGTCCCAGATTTCCTTTGCCGTTGTGCATCGTGATACCCGTCGGTATTCCTCGAAGCTGATAGCACAGTTGAGTAGATTTACAGCTTTAGCATTTAGCTCAACCTTCTTTCTATCTTCCTCGGTCCAGCTAGCTTCTGGTTTAAGTGTGACTACTCCTTCAGCACTTGTGTTGGTTGGAAATTGAGAACCTTCTAGGATGATCTTCCAAAGCCTGTAGTCTACTGCTTGCACAAAGATCTTTATTCTCTCCTTCTAATAGGTATAGTTTTTTCCATTGAAAAGAGGCGGTCTGTTGCTTGACTGTCCTTCTGTAAGATTGTAGGACATCAGATTTGAGCCACTACTTTCTGCCATGTGTATCTTTTCTCCAAGCTACAAAGCTTGATCTCTTTGAGACCAAGCTCTGATACCAATTGATGGTTTTCAGTGGCTAAGAGAAGGGGGGTTGAATCTTAGCCCCCTTTTTCTCAATTACACTTTTTAGTCTTTGAGGAGACTTCTTGATTTTTGTCTCGTCCCTAGCCACGAGACTTTTATTTTTGTCTCATCACTTGGCACGAGATATTTTTTCGGTTTTAGCTCCTGTGCAGTAGAAACAGAAATGGAGTAGAAGAGAGAGAAAATACACCCAGATATATCCTAGTTCAGCTACTAAGTGCAGTGCAGCCTACATCTAGTGTCCATCACAACAATGATAGAATTTCACTATAATCTTCTTGATTACAGATTGTAAAGTGCTAACCCAACTTACAAGGGGATTCCCACAGAATCATGAAACACAACATAGATGTACAAAGGAACTCTAAGGACATCTATGACTTTTTTCTTTTAATTTTGCACTCTCTGCCTTTTTCCGCTCTATGGCTTTTTCATACAAACCTCACTATTTGCCTTTTTCCATGAGACTCAAGACATGACAATTAAATAGAAAAATACTAAACATAATACATTGAAGGAGAAGAACTTCTGTTAGCTCAGGTAGCTCTGAGAACTCTGTGCCTTGCACTCTCACACTTTCTCCTTGTTTTAACTCGTGGTTGTTCTCTCTTTTTATAGAAGAGGGAAGCCTCCACCTTTGAAGCCAAAAACCAAGCCAACTTCTTCTTCTCCAAGAACAAAACCGGTTCGGCCAGAGAGAGAGAAGAGATAACCCATGCAAAACCCAACATGCAATTACCTCTAGTCCTTCCTTGGTCATCAACCTACATCAATCCGAGCGCTCCATCCTTGGCTTGCTTTCCAAGATGAATTTCTGGCCCTTGATGCTTCATGATGATGATAGCTTCATCTGCTCCACTTTTGCTTCCTCCCTCACGTAGCCACCCTAGCTACCTTCTGTGATGAGTGAACCCAAAAGTAGAGACAAGCCATCCCAAAGATCTTCTCTTTGCTGGTCGAGATCTTCTTCTTTCTTTTTGGGTATGAAGAGCTTGAGATTACCTCACCAAATCTTACCATTTTTGGTGAAAATCTCAGCCACTACATACTTTATGTTTTCTTTTTCTTGCTGCCATCATCACAATGGCTTCTTGCTTGCAACTAGCTTCTCTGTGATTTTTACTGATAGCTTACTTCATCACTCCTTTCCTGCAAGACAAGACTGAAAGAAAGAGGAGAGAGAACAAAGAAAAGCTTGCTATGTAACTAAGGAAGAAAATGAAAATGAGTTAAGTTTACTTACTCATGCCTAGTCTCTGCTTTCTTTACTTGCTTCTACCATTTTTTCTCTGACAGTGAGGTGACTGAATGCAAAGAGATAGAAGAGAGAGTAGAAAGAAGAAAAGCAATAGAAGTAATATGTGATATAAATTATAATCAATTAAAATCAATTAATCCCACTTCCCATGCTTTTGCCTTGTAACATGCATATCTCAATAAATGCCATCAAATTAATTTTCAGATTTTTCTCTTTCCATTTACCAAGGCATTAAACACAATTGAATAAATTTGAAATCCATTCCTTAGTGGGAGATTGGTGTCCGTGGAAACATGCAGCTATATCACAAAAAGTTGGATTTCACCATGATGATAAAAGAATAGCTTAATCGTTGGGTCCCATTTCCTTTTTAATTTTGGACCAACCTATTTTGTCTTGCACCAACAATTGATTTGGGCTTACACCATTAAATCTGACCCAACTATCACAATAAAAAATTCAGCCACATATTCTTAGATATATTTTTGCACAAGGCTGAATTTTATTTCTCCATTGGGCTTTCTATTTTTTCGGCCTGACACAAAATCTGCACAACAAAATTATTAATTAAGCAAGTATGAATTAAGATCAAATTAATAGTTTTGTAATTATTTGTTTTTAATAATGTTTGTTCATCATCAAATTAAATTAGAGTTTTCCAAACTCATCAAACTAGAACAGTTAAAGAATTATAACTTGCTTAGTCCGTTAATTCTCGTGAGATCGATACTCACTCACCTGAATTTATTACTTGATATGACCCGATGCAATTGTCGATAAGTTGTGGTTTGAAAAATCCATAAATGCGTACACGTGAGTTCTTCTTTGCTCCTTCATGAAATTTTTACCAAAATTTCCTCCAAATGGTATCTAAAATCAATAAAAAATCACAAAAACTCAAAATAATATTCACTAAAATATATATAATTCACTAAAATTTTCTAACAAATCAACAAAATATTATATAAATCATATAAAAAAGATACTAATAATGCTCACCATCGCACTCCTGGTACTTTCATCTTAAATTGAATAAAATAGTCTTTATAGTTAACTACTTGTAGCATTACACTCTCCTTCCAATCAATTATCAACTTGCCAGCAATTTCATTTGGTTCCACACAATCTGTGTCCGAAACTTGCTTCCTTTAACACTTTCTCTACCTTCGAGATAGTGTTTTTAGTTTCGCAAAGAAATACCACTTGGAAAGAATGAGTCTTACACAACTCTTTAATGCTGCAAACTGTCAGGATTTCTAATTGGGCAGT
This sequence comes from Arachis duranensis, assembly GCF_000817695.3. Classification (NCBI taxonomy): domain Eukaryota; kingdom Viridiplantae; phylum Streptophyta; class Magnoliopsida; order Fabales; family Fabaceae; genus Arachis; species Arachis duranensis. Next base: position 94,324,004 of record NC_029776.3, read on the forward strand.
TTAAATAGCACCGACTCGATCGTTAATAATCATTGTACAATTATTTTTAAAATGTTGTTGCTTGGCATCCCGATTCATCAGCTTGTCAACTTACCTCTTATTTTCTTTTGTCTTAATTCTCACTTTCAAATGAAAACTACATGTGGTAATTACTTAAATTTGTATGCATGCAATAAGAAGAACAAGGTTAGTTTCAATTTTACAAGATACTTAATTATTGCGAAGGAAAAAGTAAAAACCACTAATAACCCACTATTTGTTTCTTAAATCTCGTTTCCTTGTCCCTTCACCACCGGTCTATAAAATTACAAACTTCAACTTAGAGTTGGCAACAATAATTTTAGGGCATTGATTTGAATGTTAAATATTTCTTGTTCATGAATCTTAAGCATCTACTATAACAACTCCTTTACTTTCACTCAGCGTGATGAATTACCTTCAACAATTAGCTCCTTTCAACATAAGAAAAAATATATGCTGATTTTTTGGATGGCAATGATGGTATTCACCGATTTTAAATTTAATTATAATTTTGTTTAATAATTGTTTTTGAAGAATATTGTTAATTCTTGAATTAGTTTTTAAAGTTGCACTTGAGTTTTAAAGTAGTCATTGAAATTAATAGTTACTTAATTTTATCCTAAAATTTGTACTCCATAACTCGTATTAGTCCTTAAGGAACTTTTCGTTTATTGAAACACTAAAAATGACATCGTTTTATATTTATTAAAAAAAAGTAATTTCCTTCCTCTTTTCCAACCCGAGGCCCTTTCCCTTTTTATTCTCCTTCTCCTTTTCAATGTGAGGTCTTTTCTCTTCTCTTTTTCCTTCTCTTTCTCCTTTCCTTTCTCCTTCTCTATCCTGAAACCTTTCCCCTTTTCCTTCCTCAACTCGAAGCCTCTGCCACCACCTCTTGTAGACTTTAATCACAGTGTCATGTTGCTCGTCCCTCTTCTTAACTTAGTTTCTTTTCTCTTGTATGGATTTTTTTTTCAATTTTTTTACTGTAATGGAATTTATTCGGTCACTAATTGCATAAAATTTTAAACTTGATAAATGAATTTTATTATTTAAGTGGAAGTTGACTTTGAATTGAATTTGTTGAAATTGTGTGTATTGATGAGTAATGAGAATATTTAGTTAATTTATCTGTGAAAATTTATGGTTGGCTGTGTATGAAAAAAACAAAATGAGATAATAAAAAAATTAATCTTGGGATCAGGAGATAGAGAGAGACAAAAAAAAGAGAAGAGAAAAAGACAGAAAAAAATAAAGAGGTGACAAGAATGTAAAAAATTAAATTGAAAAAGGGCAGAAGAGAAAAGGAAAAAGAAAAGGGGCTCAGACTGAAAAAGGGGAGACTCAGATTTTTTTTTTCTTTTATAAATATAAAACGACGTTGTTTTAGTATTTAAATGAATGAAAAACACATTAAAAATTAATATGAACTTCAAAGTGTAAGTTCAAGAATAAATTAAATAATTATTAATTTTAAAAACTACTTTAAAATTAGAATATAATTTTAGAGATTATTTTAAAATTTAACTCATTATAAAATTATATCAAACCTTTCCTTAGTACGTACTTTTCATATTTCAATTTTACTTACACATGATTGATGGTCTTTAAGTTGCTTTTGATTAGTGCAATGTACACAAGAATTAAGGTATATGAATGCATTAAAATATAACCATCTTTTCCTGTAAACAAAACTGAGTTAAATTCTAAGGTCTTTTGAATTGGTTACATATATTAAATAGTTTACAAAATTCTAATTATATTAATTACGTTTTTAAGAATAATAAATATATATTATGTATGTTAATTCTTTCATTTTTTTTCCGTTAAATGGATCATCAAATTGTTAGAAATTAATATGGTACACTTTTGTTAATTTTACAGAATTAATTAATATAATTAAAATTTCAAAAATTATTTTAATACACACAATTAATTAAAAAATTATTTTAAGACTTAACTCAACAAAATGTAATTAAAATATATCATCATAATATTTATATAAAAACGTTAGTTATCTCTACTTTTAGTGTATTTGGCTAAAATGTTTAAACTGCTTATAATATATAGGATAAAACACACGATTAAATCAAACCCAACTAAATATTATAAAATTCACCCAAATAAAAAAAATTATATAAATCTCTCCATTTACTTCTCTATATAAATCGAATGAGTTAGAATAGATTTAGCTTTTTATGTAAATCTAATCCGTCTGTTTCGATTTATGTATGTATGCATGCTATCCTAGTAAATCTAATCACTCTCTTTCGATTTATGTCCTGTCCTAATAAATCTAAACAGGATGATTAGATTTACTAGGACAGCATGCATACATGTATAAATCGAAACAGGCTGATTAAATTTATAATATGTAATTTGAGAAAAATAATTAAAATACTATATCAACAAAATTAGGCTAATTTTTTTTTATATTTTATCTATATTTTAATTTTTAAATTAATAAATTTTTCATATTTATTTTTATTGAACTTTTTAAAATAGATAGTTTCAAATAACAATAGAGATAGACCGTTAGTTTTAAATTACTAGCGTACACTTAAAACATTACTAGTTTTTAAAAAAATAGATGAATTTACATAAAAGTAGTGATTTAAAGCTGTCTATTTAAAACCATCTCATTATATTTCTAGAAACCAACACATTTGAATTTTTAATTATATATGTTCAAATAAAATTTATCAAAAATTTTAGTTTTTTTATATTTTTTATTCTTTTGAAATACTAATTTTTTAGTACTAATTTAAATGTGTTTGTTTTTATAAAAATAATGTGTTAATTTTAAATGAACAATTTTAAATCACATCAATTTTTTTAGAAATTAGTAATTTTTTATTCGTGTACGTTACTAATCTAAAATAATGTTTAAAATTTTAAATTTAACTAAAACGAAAAAAAATTGAATACGAGAACAAAAATTTAAAATTTTATCCAAATATCAATTTAAATTATTGTCAAACGTACACTTTGAACTAATATTTTATCCAAAAATCACACATTGGTCTTTCTTGGTATGTATCACGATTTAAATACCATTTTTGGTCACTTAATTTTACATACTTATTCTTGTTTTTATCTTAGATACTTTTGTTACTAAGCTTTGGAATACCAGATAATTTCTGTTGATCTTAATCTAATAATTCTTTCACTCTCCTTTTATAAGGAGTTACCAATTCAAGTTGTGCATGGCATCATGATTTTATCCCTTAAATGCATATTCAACCAAGATAGGAGCAATTATTTGTCCAAAATTTCCTTCTCCATTGTAACTGTTAGTATTCGTAAGTTTTGAATTAATACGCGTTTGGTTCCTAAAATTAGTTGGATAAGTGATTTTTAAACTTTCTTATATTTAGAAGCACGAGTATGGTCCAGTCAAACTTTCTCTTATATCCATTAGTATAAAGTTGATGTGTACAGAGAGCTGGAGTCTCATATAAATAAGGGGACAATGGCGTCCTCTAAATTTAAATTTTTTTTTTATAAATTACATAAAAATTTTAATTTAGTCCTCCTAAAATATTTTGTTTAGTCTTTTTTATATTACAAAATTATTTTTTCCCTAAAATTTATTCTCCGCCCCTATGTACAGTTGAATGTCATTTTCAATTATTTGATATAATACTTTTTAATTGTGTACAATATAATATTTAAAATTGGTTATTTTTGTCATATAAATTAATTTTGGAACACTATATTAACTGCAATTAAAAGATGTTCATATTAACAAGCAATTATAGTGTCATAGCGACATTCAATTGTATCCATACAGTGGGTTATGACTTATGAGATAGGAGTTTGTCTCATAAATAATGGGAATCACATTTCTGAAAGTGATGAAGAGACGTAATTGATCATTTAATAAATAAATAAAGGGTTAAATTAGCCTACTACGCTGAAGCTGCTATTTCTTTTTCTCAAATGGTAAGTACCCTTCTTTTGTTACATTATTAAAAATTTTTAAGACCTTGAAATATTGAAATATTGGCATGCAATGAAAGTCAGAGTAAAAAAAATATAAAATAAAATAAAGTATATTTTTTGTCCTTAAAATTTAATAAAAATTTTAAAAATATTCTTAGATTTTATTTTGTTTTAATTTTGTTTTACAAGTTTTCGATTTGCATCAAATTTACCCCTAATGACTAATTTTTCAAAAAAAATTATGACCACTTCAGGAATAACTTCACAAAAAGCAACCTTTAACACAAGAAAATCAAACATATTTATCATGCATTATTGTTGGATTAGTACTAAATTTTTTAAAATTTGGTTGTCAGGAATATATTTAATACAAATCGAAAATTTTTGGAATAAAATAAAACTTAAAAATATTTTTAAAATTTTTGGCGAAATCCAAGAATAAAAAATATACTTTATCCTATAAAATAAAAAAGCACACCTAAAGAAACATAACCATTTCTCCTTCAATATTCATGGTGTAACTTCTTGAGACGATAAGAAACTGAAATATCAGTTGATTGTATTCACCTATATTGTGTTGTCCTTTCTCTTCTTCAGGCACATATCTACCAATAAGTAGTTCCGTAACCATATTAAATATTCATCCTTTACTGTTGTGAAGTTTTTTTTCTCTCACATAACTCAAAACTGAAGGCTTTTTTCAGTGATTCTATTCATTTTCATCGCTAAAATTGCTAAAGCCTCCCTAGACAATAAAGTAGCAGAGCATGCAAAGAAGAACAACAATTTGGTATTGGCCCTTGAAATGCTACCTTCTATAGCATTCAATTGCAAAGAGCTACTCCTTCAAAAACCAGTCAGGGTTAGAATAGATCCATTGAGAGAGGTTCTTGAAAGAAAAATGATAGTTTGTGTGTAAATTACGGATAGTTTTGATTCATTCTGGTTAGAACTTGAATCAGCACTTGTATATATTATAACTTTCCATGGAATAATAGAAATGACATTTTTGTTTTGAACAATTTTTCTCACTAGAGTTTGGTTTAAGAGTAAAAGAAAGAAGAAAATAATAGTTAATGGTTAAATTTTTTATATATAACTATGCATTTATCAGACTAAACTGACTACATTACACCTTTTTGGTGCAACTCTTTCCAAGACTTTGAAGTTCATATCTTTTCAAGATCAACAATGCATTCATAATTCCTGGTAACTTCAATGGTCTTGCCTTGGTTATCAGTACATATTCTATTCATAATCACAATGCCTACCTGGTCTCTGTTGAGAACCACTGATCTGCTTCTGCAATGCCTTCAACACGGCCATTATTTCAGCAAATTTGGATCTCTGCAGTACTTAAAACTATCTATCATCCAGTCACACGAAAAAAAAAAAACAAAACACACAAAAAATGCAGTAATAAATTCTATGACATTAAGAATCTAAGATTCATTCTATAATCATATATCTACAATTTTAAATAGGCTTCAGTCTGATCATTGCCCTATTCTGGTGCATTGTAAAGGTCGTCCTCAGCCTAAAGGGAATCGACCTTTCCGATTTGTTGTTGCTTGGGCTACTCATCCTGGGTATAGGGATATTGTGAACCAGTCATGGTGGTCTGTTAATAGAGGGATTTATGGCAAGCTTTCGGAAGTACAGAAGAATTCACTAGAGTTTAACTCGAAGGTATTTGGTAACATTTTTGTTAAGAAATGTGAATTAGAGCAGCAGATTAATTATTTACAAAAGCGTTTGGAAGTGGTGGATAGTATTTATTTGCGTCAGAAAGAGTAACAGTTGCTTGATGATTATAATAATACTCTAGTGCAAGAAGAGCTCCTATGGTTCCAAAAGTCCAGAGAGCAGTGGGTTAGGTTCGGGGATAGGAATACAAGATTCTTTCATATTCAAACTCTTGCGCGAAGGAAGCATAATAAGATTCATGGCCTTTTTCTCAAGGATGGAGTGTGGAAAACTGATCCAGAGGTTTTGAGTCAAGAAGCAGAGTCTTTCTATAAAAGCTTATTCTGTCATTTGGATGATGTTGATTTGGGTTGCCTTGGTGATGTGCCTCTTCCTTCTCTGAATGAGGAAGCTTGCAATAATCTTACGGCACCAGTTACTATGGAGGAAGTCAGAACAGCTGTTTTTCATATGAACTCTTTTAAAGCCCCGGGACCTGATGGATTTCAAGCTTTCTTCTTCAAGGAATATTGGGAGATCATTGGTCTTGATGTTTGAAAGATGGTTAAGCAGGCATTCTCCGGTGTTACTCTTGATCCGAGAATGTTGGAGACTTTATTGGTTCTCATTATAAAGGTTGAATCACCGGTATCTATGAAAGATTTCAGGCCGATTAGTCTCTGCAATGTAGTTTACAAGATCATCACGAAGGTCCTTGTTAATAGGCTTCGTCCTCATCTTGCGGAGATTGTTGGCCCGCTTCAAGGAGGATTTATTCCGAGATGAGGAACTCCTGACAACATCATTATTGCTCAAGAAGTCCTCCACTTTATGAAGAAGACTAAATCAAAGAAAGGCACACTGGCCTTTAAGATTGATCTGAAAAAAGCTTATGACAGAGTTGACTGGAGGTTTTTAGCTCATACCCTTAAGAGCTTTGGTTTTTCTATTCCTACACTTAATTTGATTATGAATTGTGTCACTGCTTCTTCTTTATCTATTCTTTGGAATGGGAGTCGTCTGAATGGCTTTACTCCTAGCCGAGGTCTTAGACACGGAGACCCTATGACACCCTATCTTTTTGTGTTGTGTATGGAACGATTGGCATGCTTTATTAATCATCAGGTTGATTTGGACTTGTGGGAGCCGGTTGCTATTTCTAAAGGGGGACCAAGAATATCCCACTTAATGTTTGCGGATGACTTGCTTCTATTCTGTAAAGCTACAAAGAGACAAGTGCAAAATGTGATGTTGGTTTTAGAGACTTTTTGCAAAGCATCTGGGATGAAGATTAATGTGGAGAAGTCTAAAGCGCTTTGTTTTAAGAATGTCTCTGCAACAAGGAAAGAGGTTTTCACTGGGGTATCCTCTATCAGATTTGTCCAGGACTTGGGCAAGTATCTTGGAGTTACCCTTAGCCATTCTAGGGTGACTCGTTCAGCTTTCAATGGTGTCTTGGATAAGATTCGGAGTAGGTTAGCAAGCTGGAAAGGGAGTTTACTCAATCGGGCTGGTAGACTCTGCTTGGTTAATTCTGTTGCCGCCGCTATTCCCACGTACCAGATGCAGGTCTCTATTTTTCCCAAAGGAATCATTAGTAAATTGGAGTTTATGATGAGAAATTTTCTTTGGAAAAGACAAGTTGATGGAAGAGGATTGAATCTTGTTAGTTGGAAGGTACTGGTTACTCCAAAAAAATATGGAGGTTTGGAGATTAGAGATCCTTATTGTGTAAATATTGCTCTTATTGGGAAGCTAGTTTGGACTTTTTTCCAGCAGCCAAACAAGCTATGGGTCCAATTATTGGATGCCAAGTACCGATCATCTCTATATGACTGTTCTAGTTATCCTAAGAACAAGGACTCTCCCATTTGGAGGTGTCTTTGCAAGACTTGAAAAGTGTTGAAGGATGGGTTTGCTTGGTGTATTGGAGATTTGAACCAGAATTTTTAGTTTTCTAACTGGAGGAGAGAAGGACGGTTATCTAATGAGATGGATTATGTTCACATTTTTTATTCGAATCTCCGGATACAGGATATTTGGTCGGTTGGTAGGTGGCATTTGGATACTCTTTATTCTCCTTTATCTCAAAATCTGAAAGGTAATATTCTCTCTTACAATCCAGATGAACAAGCAGGTCCGGAAGTGCTAGATATATAGTTATGGCTTCTCCAATTAGCGGAGGCTATTCTGGCTCTGGCTCTGGCTCTGAGGGAGATCCACAGCAGCATATAATGGATCAAAGGAAGAGGAAGAGAATGCAGTCGAATCAAGCTTGGTTTTGTTCCTAATATTATCTTTCCTTTGTTCTATATATGCCAAATTGCCAATCAATCAAGCTTGGTTTTGTTACCCACGGATATTTGTACCTTGAATTAATAGCAAAATTTATTTACTCTATATAACAAGAAAATCAGTTACCTTCTTTGTCATGTAATTGCTTTGGTACATTATGCCTCAGGTATAACTGCATGAACACAGATAAATGAGAAGATGTTTGCAAAATAACATTTGAGATTTCATCTAAACCTAGATCAGCCAGTTTGTGCTGCATGGGGGGAAATGAAAAGATTGAAAGACAATAAGAGTGAAGGGAAGCTTCGCAACTAACACGTGATTCCCTTTCAATGATGAAATCAGAGCCATTTCAGCTTAGTGCTAAATTAACATCAATGCATTTATATAATTACAGAAAAGAAAAAAATGATAGATACCCACAAGAAACGTATGACAACCATCTAGTCACTGAAAATGCCATAAAATAAGCAATGACAAAGAAAACGCTTAGGGAGGATAAAGCAGAATAAAGAGTACCAATCATGTCAAGACCCAAAAGCATTAATATGTAATGGATATATGATCCTGAAGAAGGTAACAAAACAAAAGTTAAAAAGAAAGAGATACAAACAACATTTGTGATGTCTAACAAGAAGAATCTCATCTGATTTTATCCTTGCAACAGGCCTCTAGATATCATTTCACGAAGAAATTTCTCTGCTTTATCATTTTCACCGTTTTCAAATAGAGCACGAATGATTGTTTCATAAGTCACAGCATCTGGTAAGCAATCACTGTCTTCCATTTTTGTCATGAGTGCCAATGCTTCCTGAAGCAGACCCTCTTTGCAAAGCCCATTGATCATAATGTTGTATGTCCGCACATTTGGACGATAGCCTTTAATCAAAAGATCTTCAAATATCTGTTCTGCCTTTTTAAGTCTTCCACTTTTGCACAGGCCATCTATAAGTATGGTGTATGTAAATATATTTGGATCAATGCCACTCTCTTTCATTTGATTGAATAACATAAGTGCCTTCTCATGTTGTTTCATATTGAACAAAGCATCCAGCAAAGAACTGTAAGTGACTATATTAGCGGGTTGACCTCGATTAAATCAAGTGTCTCACAATTATTTCAAAGGGACAAACTGAAATCCAAGTATAAAGGAAAATTCATACTAGAGATCTTTAATATTGTCTGTGCCATGCTTTAACTTAACATGCTTGAGTGCACCTAGCAATCAGTAAGCATGGAACAAAGATGATATCCATGATAAGAATCCAAATACTCAACCACCAATACAAGGTCAATACCAGTTTCATAGAATAAGTTAATCAGCACTTAAGCAGTGAGGCTATATAATAGTTCAACTTTTGATTGCAAAAGAAATTGTATTAGCATTCAAAAATATTCTACAAGAACAAATGCAATTTCAATCTTTACAACATTGTTTCACTTTTAATTCTTTATTCTAACCCCACTCATCACAATGCAGAGAAGATTTAGAAAATACCAAAGAAATAGGTGTAGAAATAGTTGAAGTTGGCATTAGAATCACCAAATCTTTCATGACAGGTGTAGCTGATATCAGACAACAAAACCCTAAACCATGTTTTAATAATAAAAGCTTTTCAACATGATTTTAAACAAGAACAATGTAATAATCCCTATATAGGATTTTTCAATAAGAAATAATGAAATAATTCAATTAAGCATTAACTGCTGAGTAACATTAGTTCCGAAAATGAACAAGGGTTTTAAGATAACATTAATTACAACTGTACATTAATTATGGAAATGAACATAATGTACATATTTTCAATTGATTTCTAAGAATTAAAGCCGAGTAACATTAATTATGAAAATGAACAAAGGTTTTAAGATAATTCATATTTGAACCAAATTAGCCAAATTCCTAGAAATTCCTTCTTGCACAGACTTTTTTATTTGAAACATCAAGTGTAATCACAGACTTGGTATACAGGTTTCTTCACCTATGATCAGATTTTAAAAAATAACAAAAATGTTGAAATTGTCAACAAAAAAGGGGGGGTCATGCATTTAGTAGATGTATTTGTTTCAAAGATGGCAGTGAAAATCATACATCTATGTCATTAATCTTGCCACCGCATACCTTTTAGAAGAATTCTAAGAAGATTCAGTCAAATAAAACACAGTTGCTCATCAGACCAATCATGAGCTCTTAATTACTATCAAGAAATCTTAAGCATTAAGCCACCAGTTACAACTAGGAATATCCGCCGAAACAGGATGCATGATAGCCTTGGTAACAAAGACTAAAAAATAAGCCAATAACACAAGTTCAAAATTAATTCAATAACAGTGAGATAACCAAAATCAGAGTGATAGTGAGTTCATGGCATTTCCCAAATCCTCCAACCCAATAGATATAAAATTTACCAAGTTCTGTACAAATTTTGACAACAGAAAAATTATTAATTTGAGTTGATTTATTCCTCCTTAGTGTCTTTTCAATAAGCCTCTAGCAATCATTTCATGAAGATGTTTCAGCGCTTGATCATTTTCACCTTTTTCCAACAGAGCACGAATAGTTATTTCGTAAGTTACAGCATCCGGAGAGCAACCATTGTCTTCCATTTCCAACTTTAAGGCCAATGCTTCATCAAGTAGGCTCTCTTTGCAGAGCCCCTTTATCATAACATTGTATATCCTTGTGTTTAGGTGATAGCCTTTAATGGAAAGATCTTGAAAAATCTCTTTTGCATATTTAAGCCATCCACTTTTGCACAGGCCATCTATAAGTATGGTGTATGTATATATATTCGGATCAATGCCACTCTCTTTCATTTGATTGAATAACATAAGTGCCTTGTCATGTTGTTTGACATTGAACAAAGCATCCATCAAAGAACTGTAAGTGACTATATTAGCGGGTTGACCTCGATCATGCATCTTTTCAAGAAGCTCCAAGGCACAAAGGATTCTCCTTGATTTTCCCAAGCCATCAATTAGAGTATTGTAAGTTACCGTGTTAGGAACCAAGTTCTTGCGACGCATCTCTTCGAAGAGATTCAAGGCGTCATCGATCATTTTACTTTTGCAAAAGCCATTAATCATGATAGTGTAACTCCGAACATCAGGAAACACTCTATTATCGGCCATTGTGTTGAATACATATTTTGCCTTATTTACCTCATTAACCAAACAATATCCGTCCATTAAGCTATTATAAGTAACCACATTTGGTTTCACACCATGTTTTGTCATTACAGCCAACACATTCTTAGCATCCTTGATCTTTCCTTCCTTGCATAGTCCATCGATCAAAGTACTATAGGTATAAATATCAGGAGTAATGTTTCGAAGCACCATATCACTTAACAAATCAATGGCTTCCTTAAGTTGGCCCGCAAGGCACAATCCATAAATTAGAGTATTGTAGGTGATAACATCGGGAGAAATTCCCTTAGCAAGCATTTCAGAGAATAAATGAAAAGCCTGACTTACAAGTGTATCCTTGCAGAGGCTATCAATAATTGCATTGTACATGAAGACATCAGGAGCAATGCCATAACGTGGGATGTTTCTCAACACTTGAATAGCAGCTGATGTGTGTCCGGACTTACAGAGGCCATTGATCAAGGTCCCATAAGTGACTTGATTAAAGTGAAATCCATGAGCCAGCACTCTGTCATGAAAGCGCACTGCTTTTTCAACACTACCAGAGAGACAGAGACCTTTCAGGATTGTTGTCAATGTTACCGTATTAGGTTGATAATCCATTCTGAAAATCTTGGCCAATACAGAGAAAGCAAGCGTCACACGACCCATGCCGCAACAACAATTAATTACGATGCTCAAAGTAAATAAGTCGGGAGCGATTCCTCTGGCTTGCAATTGCTGAAAAAGGGAAATGGCGGGGAGAAATGGTTGGTGTTGGCAAGAGATCCCAAAATCTTGGTGAATTGGATGATGGATGGAGGACGACGCATAGAGAGCATGCGAGTGAAGGAATGAACAGCTTCATCAACTTGGCGAGTAGAATGAGAGTGAAGGGATGAAGAGGAAGGGAAGGAAAGAAAATTAGGGATTTGGAGAAGAGAATATCTAAAAATGAAAGTGAACCTTGAGGTTGAGGATGACAACATTTTAGTGATTCGCACATTCGCCGTTAAGTTAGAGGTAGTGCTCTTTGCTCTCTGGTCCAAGACGCAGACGACTAGACGTTGCGATCTCTGACAAATAGTTCTCTCGATTTTTATCCGGTATTAGTATATGTTTCAGGGATTTGTCTATGGTGAAAAAAGTATAAAGTGGTTCTTTAAGGTCTAAAGAGAATATGCTATTTTTGTGGTTGTGATGATTTCTTTCACTATTTTTTTATATTACACAGATGACCTCTAATTTAGTAAAATTATAATAAATAAATTAAAAAATAGCCCAATTATACTAATAATTTGAAGTCGTAAATTTTGTGAAAGAAATATGTGGGCTTTTTGAGATAAACATGTATTTAGTAAAATTAATTTATTAAATAGGTTATTTATATATCGATCAAAATTTAATTTTAGTCCTTTCAAAATTAATAAAAAAATATATTAACCAAACATGCATTCTTAATATAAAATTAGTTTATTTTCTGTGGTTTGCACAAGAATTTAAATTATAATCATAAATAAATATTATTTAGTATGAATATAAATTAATTATTTTAAAATGATTGATAATATATATATATATATATATATAGTATGTAAATAATAATATTTGATGTGTAATTTACTAAAAGTTTGTTTATTATTATTTTTTTAAATTGTAGCATGAAAAAAGAGTAACTTTATTTTTTATTAGTTAAAAAATTCTTCATATTTTTTTATTATGCAATTAACTTGGTTAATAATTTTTATTATTGTTTTCCTATCAAAAAAATATCAGCTTATATTATTCATATATTTTTTTAAAACTAATGGTATTATTATGTTTATTATTCTAGATAATTGGGTTAATTTGGGGTTAAAAATTACACAAATGTTATAAACCAATTTTAGTTACACATCTTGTTTTGAATAGTTTTATGTATTTGATTCGATTTATGCTATTTAACTATAAATCGAATCAAATGAATTTGATTTAGCATGTTCAGTGTTAAATTGACATAGCTTGCATTGTTTCGATTTATTGTTGAGAAGCGTGTAACATACTAAATCGAATTAGTTTAATTAGATTTAATACTGATTCAGCATATACAGTAAATCAAATCAGTCTAATTTAATTTACTACTTATACAAATCATTGATATTTCTTACTTTTAAGTTTTACTATTTAGACAAATTGTTGACATTTCTTATTTTTAAGTTAATCTTCATTAACTTTAAAACATAAATGTCAATAACGAAAATACTCCATTTAGATTCAAATAAAATATAAAATACCTCCATTTCGATTTACAAACTTATGAATTTAAAATAGAACAATAAACGATTTTAAAAAATTATTAAAAATCATTCTTTAACTCATTAGTATCTAAAAAATTATTATCGAGACTTTTGATGTTAATTTTTTTATAAAAATAAAGCCCTCCAATATGGCATAAGAGTTAAAACTTAAATTTTTTCAAAATTAAAAGTAATGTATAATTATACAATATATAATGACCAACTATATTTAATTATTTATACAATATGTAATTTAAAAATAATTAAAATATTATATCAATTATATTATTATTTAATTATTGAATTAAGTGTAAAACTTATGCTTTGATGACATTATCAATTATATTTGAACTTTTGAAGTAACTAAAATATCCTTAATTAATTTTTTAAATAACAAAATAACATTTTAAAATTAATTTTAAAATAACTAAAATACTATTATAGAATTATTCATATTGTTTGATTGTATTAAAAATGAGAAATTCGATTTTGATTTTTACAAGACTAAAACACTTTTTAGTTTAATTTAAATGACTAAGGTGTCATCTTTAAAACTCAAACAAAAATAATTTTTTAGTATTAATTTTAAAAAATACTAACCCTTCAGGTCTAAGGATGTTTAATTGTATTTGAAAATTAGTATTTGATTTTCATTATAAAAACAAAAATTTTCGTAGAATTTATATATTTTAAGAGATTAAAAATCTTTTTAACATTAATTTTAAAAAGACTAAATTAACGAAATTATTAATTTATATTGTATGATTATATTAGAAATTATAAATTTTATATATAAAAAAGACTCAAATAATCTTATACTAAACTTTTAAAAGATTAAATTAACCTTTTTAGGATTAATCTCAAATGACTAATTAAAATACGCTTTTATAATGAAACTTGTTTAATATATACTAAGAATTATAAATTTAAATTTTTAAAAAGACTAAAATACTCATATGATTAATGTTTACGAGATAAAACAATCTTTGAAGGTTAATTCGAAAAAAATATTAAAATATTATCATAAGATTAATCTATACTATTTGATTGTATTAGAATTTAAAAATTTAAATATAATTTAAAAAAAACTAAAATATTTTTGTAATTTATGTTTAGAGTACTAAAATACCCTTTAATATAAAAAAGATTAAATTATTCTTACAGAATTAACTAAAATTGTTTGATTATATTCGAAATGAAAAATAATTAACCGTTAAAAGACTAAAATAATTTTATTAGAATTTATCTTAAATTTAGTTATATTAAAAATTGTAATTTAATTTTTAAAAAGAATAAAATATCTCTGTAATTAATTTGCATACTCATAATTCTTAGTTGAATTATTGAAAAAACATTAGACTATAATAAGAGTTTCTCTAAAAAAATGATAAAAATTGTTGAGACTCAATAGCACATACAAGAAAAAATCATCATTGATTTGAGCACACAAAAATTTAAGTGCAAAGCTGTAATGTTGTGCACGTCACCAAAAGTTTGGGTTCGAATGATAAATTTATAAAAAGCTCAAAAACCTATATTTTTTAGAGAACCCCAACATTATCTCCAATTCTATTATTTACTTTGGTCCTTTAAGCACCCAAATATATTTTTACCATCTTAGAAAG
>NC_029776.3:94339147-94349143 GCF_000817695.3 Arachis duranensis
ACTTTTTTAAAATTTAAACATATTATTTTTAGATCTAATTTATTTTATTTTAAAATTTTTTTTATGTATATTTATATCAAACAGGTCAGTACAATAAAAATTATATTTAATTTTTTCGTTGAATTTGACAGACCCAAATGAATACAAAGAATCGATATGTCTAAATTTTAAAAATGTCAAAAACTTAAATATATTTTCAAATCCTTGAGAACATAAATGTCCGCGGATCAAAAGGTTAAATACTTATTTGTCATTTTTTCTAAAATTATATAAAATTTTTTATTAAAAATTAAATAAAATATATATTAGTAATTATTATTATAAATATTTTACAACTTAAAAATATTTAAAATAATTAATTAAATTATTATATTTAAAATTTATTAGTTAATTATTTTTATTAAAAATATTATTATATAATCTAACTTTCTATCAAAATATTTGTGAAATTTAAGATATTACAATTTTTCTAAAATTTATTCTTTTATTCTTTTGTACTTTTTTTCTTTTAATTTCAACCATTCACCAATTAGTATTAGCTGTTCACATTGACTATTCATTGTTTTTTGACAATCTTAAGTTCTAAATTTTAAATCTTAAATTCTAGGTTAAGTACGATTTTGGTCCTTAAAATATAGGTTAAAATTTTTTCGTCTTCAATTTTTTTTTCAAATAAAATAGTCCTTAAGATTTAACTCAATTTTAAAATCGTCCCTAAAGTTTAACTTGATTTTAAATTTTTGGCGACAAAAGTTGAAGTAGAAATTGATCGTGAATAGCTTTTTCTTCTTCCATTCTCCCTTCTTCTTCTTCTCTTCTCCCTTCATAAGAGTAGAAGCACTCTCCTTCTCTTATTTTTTTATTGTATAATTTTTTTGTTATGAGTAATTTAGTCCAAAATTTTAATATTTAAGTAAAAAAGACAATTTTAAACCTTAAAAACGATTTTATATAAAAAAAATTAGAGATGAAAATTTTTTTTAGTCTATACCTTAGAGATGAAAATCGTACTTAATCCTAAATTCTATATCTTAAATTGATTTTATTTTATTTTATTTTCAAATTTTTTTACTTAAATTTTAGATATTTTTGTTATTTTTAATTTTAAATATTTTTTAGTAGCATTTTCTTTACCTATATTTTCTAAACAACAAAAAATTTAATTTTTCATCCATTTTTTTCCCACATTTTTTTTCTCATATTCCTTCAAACAAAACAATGTGTTAGTAGCATTTGCTATAGCACTATCGAGTCTAATGTTTGCTTAGATGAGGAATTTTCTATTCTATGAAAAATCACTTTATAAATTTCATTTCTTACTTTTTTTTTTGAAGTAAAGAGCTCAACACAACAAGGTTGAGCATATAAAATAACAAAGAACAATTCGACAACTCTAGTCATGACAACCCCTAGTTATCTTCGGCATTGCCATCAATAACCATAGGGTTCACCACCACTCCACTCATCGGAGAGCAAGAAGGATCTATTAATAATATCCACCACACGTGAGCTTTGATTTCTGAAAATTCTATCATTCTGTTCTAGCCAAACCGTCCAGATAATAGCAAAGAAGCCAATCATCCACCTCCTCCTCTCACCTCTTCTTGCTGCAGCATTCGTCCAACTTTCAAAGTGTTGTTTGAGTATACCAGGCATAGTTCATTTCCTTCCAAGAGCGAATAGTCAAGCACACCACAGCTGCTAGAAAATCTCACAATCAGCAAACAAATAAAAAACAGACTCCACAGACTTACCACATAAGACACATGTACGATCATTTGGGTTAATTACACCTAGTCTACACAGTCTATTCTTAGTATTCACCCTCCCCACCAACACAAACCAAGAGAATAACTCGATCCTTGGTGAAACGAAGTCCTTCCAAATTGCACTTGTGAAGCTATAGCTTGTTATTTCCTCCGGGAGAACCACTTCCTGTAACACCTGCACAAATGAGTTAGTCGAATAAATACCAGATCTATCAAATTTCCAAACCACTCTGTCCTCCCTCTCAGATGTTAATTGAATAGACTGTAAAACCTGATGGAATTTTATAATTTAAATTTCGAGTAATAGATGTATTGAAATAAACGGTTAGATTAGAAGTACATTCCTTTTTTTTAAATTGTACTATTTAAAAATCTCACATAATTTCTTGGTTTATGTGCAAAATATATTGAACTTCTAGCTAAAGGAATTTTTTTGTTCGTGTTTTACTTTTGACTGTAAAATGTATCATTTTAAGATAGAAATATAACCCTACTTTTAGCGGCTTTTTTATATGAAAATAAAAGTAGTGATATATTTTAATATTATAATTTTTTATATTTTTTAAAATTGTAAAAGGTATACAAATTGGAGAGTCTAATTTTTGTATTTCAAATTTTTAAATTTTTTAACACAAGTCGAACAGTCCAATTTCTGTACCTCTATAAATCGGACGATCTGATTTTTGTACCTCTAATAATTCGAACGATCCAATTTTTATTTTTCTAATTAAATCGTTCTATATTTAAGAATAACACTTTCAACAATCCACATTTAAAAAAAACTCCATTACCACTCCAATATGAAAAACAAAAAGTGACCTCGAGCTCCTCATTTTAGTAACCTTACCTTAGTGTTGTCTACAACATGAACCTCTTTAACTACTATAGTACTTGCTCAATTGCTAGTTTTGTTGCTTTGCTAGTATAATTGCAGCCTGGGCTTTATCTTGCTCTCCCTGCAATTCTTCTAATCTGTTTTGTAGTTTTGCAATCTATTGTCCTTTAGCTTGTTCAAGGTTAATTAGTATATTGAGAATGGTATAATATTCAACCATGGTTATTAATAAAGTTTTACGATGTATGGTTATTATGTGAGTTCTTTGGGGTATTATGATACGAAAGAAAAAGATAGATTATTTGCCGGATTATCAAAGTAGGAATTCACTGATTTTATTTACAAAATTCTTTGTTATTTTATGATTTGTTTGTATTTTTTTATTTTCACTAGCATTAGTTTAATTAGCCATCAGTTTAGCCACTGCATTCTCTTTACTCATAAAACTTTTTGAGTTGTGCATTCTTTTAGCCTCATTGTCCTGTTATCATTTTTAGTCCTTCTTAGCTAGTAGATATCACAGCCTTGTGATTAAAAAATAAGGAGGATTTTCCTCGCGAAAAACTTGAGGTGACAGCCTGAAGTGCGAATGGTCTTATAATACCACCTTGTCACAAGAAGTATAAACATTTGCAGGTAACATTCTTATTCCTTTTGTGGGAATTTATTTTGATCATATCAGGAAAAGATTTATTATCCTTTTGCTTAAATTCAAAAAACATTCAAGAGTGCACATATTAAAATAACTCAGAATTAAGAACGTGATGTTTATAAGAGGGTGAATGTACAAATAAAGAATGTTTACTATGGTATTGAAGGGATTATTTTGATTGTTCATGCTTTTATTAAAGGTGGATACTCTAATGAAGATTTTAAATTATCTTCATGCGAGGATGCTTCTGTTTAGCCATTGAATAGTGGATTGTAAGATTTGATTTTAGTATGTTATAAAATTATTATCTTTATTTAAAGTATGGCTAAAAAAATAAGTCAAAATTTAATCAAATATTTTCATAAGATATTTTTTATATCTTTATTGGAGTAGGTGCCTTTATTGAACGGCAATTCTATACCAAAGTTTTTCTTCAAAATTGCAGGGTACAATTTTATCCAGAGAGCATTATATAACAGCTGAAGAAGAGGAAAGTGTTTAAAAATTTATCAAACTCATTGAGAAAAAGGAAAAACAATTCGTGAAGATGTTAGTAGCGAATGCTTAATGCATTTTAACAATTCGTGTGTGAGGGCCAACATCCATGAAAGGAAAAACATTTTTAGCAATACCAATAAAGAACAGTTTATTCTGATGACCAAATTATTTGTCTTTATGACCAAACTACTATAAACTCAGTAGTTTAAAATTCTACCTTAGACATGAAAAACATTTTGTGACCAAATTATTTGTCTTTATGCTGATGACCGTAGCGAAAAGATTAATAACTATGTTTCGCCCTAAAAAACTCAGAAAAATAGTATTAGTAATTGTGTCACTTTCAAAAAATAAAAAAGAATAGTATTTATGATTTTATTAGGTTAATGGCTCAATCGTAACTTACTAATTTCGCCTAATAAGCCATCGAGATAAGTGAAAAAGCATTACAAGAACCAATCAAAGCCGTTGCAGAGAATCTTTGATATCCACCAATGGATTTGCAGAAACTCCTCGTCATTCCCTCACCTAAAGGCCTTTAAATTGTCATTCAGCAACTATCATCATATTTATTAATCAATCTTTAAGTACAAAAATAAATGCCACTGATGGATGAATTAACAATCTCAGCAATAAAGGGTACAAAGATATAAATGGAACAAAACTAAAAGTGCAAAGCTTGATCTTACACAAACAGCTGCACAACACCTGCCTCGAACTACCTTAACACCGCTCAACTGCATATGTGCATGTCAGGGAAATGAACTTGTGAATGTCAAGCCATTTCAAATTTTCAATCCAATATGATCAACGTAATATCCACATCTTGTATAGTCTAAGCTAGTAATATTCAGTATCTACCTACTAGACTTGGATGCTTTCTAATACAAAAAGACTTAGATGCTTGGGCCCTATTACTGTAGTATGTTGCATTCTTGCTGCTTTGTTTAATGGCAAATGAATAAAATCCAATGGCTTTCTGCTACTGCTTGCCCTTGTAAACTAGTTATTTTCTGTTTCCACCTTCAAAAAAAAAACTCAAAAAGACAATGATAAATGCCATTTTTTCAAAATTTTTAATGTCATTTTTTTTTTGTGAAAAAGAAAAACAACAAACAAATGGACCAACGTTTTTCATGATAACTCCAAGAACGTTTCAAATGAATCATTTGATCTATGGTAGAGCCAGCATAAAGATGAAAGTTATCAAGCCATCAGCCTACAAGTTTAGCTCAGCTAACAAATGAAAATACTCTCTACTGAACAATTCCTATCATATAAAATTACCATAATTGTTTCATTAAAACCAGATTTGATCACATAAATGTTTCTTAACACAATATTTTAGCTTTAATGAGATTCGAACTTAAAAGCCCGAATATACCACCAAAGTTTCTCATTTTAATTGTAAAGTTTATAGGTTTATTATTTTTCTTAACATGATTATATGGGAACATGCAATTCATGATAGAGTATTCCAACTTTTTTGCGCATTAACCTGTGCAAATGTTTCTTGCTACTCTTTGGGGTGCTTGGAGACTGCGCAAGAGGCTAGTGTTTGATCAAAATCCTTTGGCTTTGAAGTTTGAATCAGTAACCTTTTTTATCAAGTTGATTGCTTTGGTACAATATGCTTCAGGTATAACTACATGAACACAGAAAAATGACAAGATGTTTACAAAATAACATTTGAGATTTCATCTAAGGCTACATCAGACAATATGCTGCTGCATGGGAGTTCAATTTAAATATGGGAGAAATGAAAAGATCGAAAGACAATAAGAGTGCAGGGAAGCTTCACAACTAACAAGGATTCCCTTTGAATGATGAAAATCACAACCATTTCAGCTTAAGAATAAATTAACATCAATGCACATATATAATTACAAAAATAAAAAAGGAAATAATGATAGATCCGACAAGCCACATATAACAGCCATCTAGTCACCAAAAATGCCATAAAATAAGCAACGACAAAGAAAAAACTTAGGTGTGGGTAAAGCAGAATAAAGAATCACAATCATGTGAAGATCTAAAAGCATTAATATGGAATCGAAAGATGATCGAGAACAAAACACAAGTTATAAATAAAGAGATACAAACAACATTTTGTGATGTCTAACCAGAAGAATCTCACCATCTTTTATTCTTGCAACAGGCCTTTAGATATCATTTCACGAAGAAGTTTCTCCGCGATATCATTTTCACCTTTTTCAAACAGAGCACGAATGATTATTTCATAAGTCACAGCATTTGGTAAGCAACCGTTGTCTTCCATTTTTGACAAGAAAGCCAATGCTTCATGAGGCAGGCCCTCTTTGCAAAGCCCATTGATCATAATGGTGTGTGTCCACACATCTGGATGATAGCCTTCAATGGAAAGATCTTGAAATATCTCTTTTGCATTTTTAAGTCTTCCACTTTTGCACAGGCCATCTATAAGTATGGTGTATGTAAATATATTTGGATCAATGCCACTCTCTTTCATTTGATTGAATAACATAAGTGCCTTGTCATGTTGTTTGATATTGAACAAAGCATCCATCAAAGAACTGTAAG
Source organism: Arachis duranensis (assembly GCF_000817695.3). Taxonomy (NCBI): domain Eukaryota; kingdom Viridiplantae; phylum Streptophyta; class Magnoliopsida; order Fabales; family Fabaceae; genus Arachis; species Arachis duranensis. Next base: position 94,345,461 of record NC_029776.3, read on the forward strand.
TGACTATATTAGCGGGTTGACCTCGATCATGCATCTTTTCAAGAAGCTCCAAGGCACAAAGGATTCTCCTTGATTTTCCTAAGCCATCAACTAGAGTATTGTAAGTTACCGTGTTAGGAACCAAGTTCTTGTGACGCATCTCTTCGAAGAGATTCAAGGCATCATCGATCATTTTACTTTTGCAAAAGCCATTAATCATGATATTGTAACTCTGAACATTAGGAAACACTTTATTCTCGGCCATAGTGTTGAATAAATATTTTGCCTTATTTACCTGATTAACCAAACAATATCCATCCATTAAGCTGCTATAAGTAACCACATCTGGTTTCACACCATGTTTTGCCATTACAGCCAATACACTCTTAGCATCTTTGATCTTTCCTTCCTTGCATAGCCCATCAATCAAAGTATTATACGTATAAACATTAGGAGTAATGTTTCTAAGCACCATATCACTTAACAAATCAATGGCTTTCTTATATTGACCCTCAAGACACAATCCAAAAATGAGAGAACTGTATGTGATAACATTGGGAGAAATTCCCTTAGCAAGCATTTCAGAGAATAAATGAAAAGCCTGACTTACAAGTGTATCCTTGCAGAGGCTATCAATAATTGCGCTGTACATGAAGACCTCAGGAGCAATCCCATACTGTGGGATCTTTCTCAACACTTGAATAGCAGCTGATGTGTGTCCGGTCTTACAGAGCCCATTGATCAAGGTCCCATAAGTGACTTGATTAAACTGAAATCCATGAGCCAGCAATCTGTCATGAAAGTGCAGTGCTTTTTCAACACTACCACAGAGACAGAGACCTTTAACGAGTGTATTCAATGTTACCGTATTAGGTTGATAATCCATTCTGAAAATCTTGGCCAATACAGAGAAAGCAAGCGTCATACGACCCATGCCGCAACAACAATTAATTAGGATGCTCAAAGTAAATAAGTCGGGAGTGATTCCTCTGGCTTGCAATTGCTGAAAAAGGGAAATGGCGGTGGAGAAATGGTTGGTGTTGGCAAGAGATCCCAAAATCTTGGTGAATTGGATGATGGATGGAGGGCGACGCATAGAGAGCATGCGAGGGAAGGAATCAACAGCTTCATCAAGTGATTGGGGTTGAGAGTGAGAGTGTAGGGATGAAGTTGAAGGGAAGCAAAGACGGAGAGGGGAATAGGGAACACAATAAGGAGAGGGATTTGGGATTTGAAGAGCACACCTTAACATGATTCGTGAGAATGAGAAGAATGACAACATTCTTGCAACCACCAACAGAGTGAGGGTAGAATCAAGCTTGTTCGAGGTTATTTACTTATTTGTTTAATTGTTTCTACTTTTGTTATTTTATTTAGGCCACGGATTTTATTAATTTCAAATTGAACCCTCTGTTTTCTTTTTTTTTTTGTAATTCTACATTTACCCCTACGATTTTTACTTTCCAAATTTCCCCTCTCCACCCTTAAACATAATTTGTGATTCTGCTAGGGTTCTTGACGTTTCCGGCAGTCTGTCTTCTTTCGCCATCGCTGTTTGTGCAATGTGTCTCGCTGTCTTCGCCCTGTTTCTCTTTCTCGCCACCAACTCTGACTTCATTCCTTCTCCCTCCACCTCTGCCTCTACCTCTGCCACCTACTCCAAGGGCATCAAGGTTCCATTCTTTTCGCTTTTTCTATGAAAACTACATGGAGTTTTGATAAAGTTCTTGTAGTTAGAAATTACGTCTTGTTTTTGAGGATGTGGATAGGTAGTTGATCGATTGATTTCATGGTGGCTATAACTAAATGATGATGATAAGTATATAAATTTATTTTGTGTTTGAGGAACAATAGATTCTTAGTATGGTACATATTTGCATGTATGTAAGTGTAGTAGGCAGATACTGAATTTGATATTGTTCATGGATTGGAATTTATATTCTTCTGTAAATAATCATCAATTTTATTTCATGGGGAATCCTTTTATAGTTTTCATTCCCCACATTTGCTTCTATTTTTTGTAATTTAAATTTCGAGTAACAAATGGCATAACATTCTTCTTGAAAACAAAGTTAAAAGTATACTCCTTTCTTTAAATTATACTATTTAAAAATATAATATAATTTTTTGGGTGAAAATTTTATCTCCAAAATGTATTAAAACTTCAAGTTAAAATAATTCTGTTGTTTTCACCGTTTCTCTCTGACAATAACACATACCATTTTAAGACAGAAGTTTATACTTACCTCTAGCTCCTCACTTTTATTTGCCACTAACTAGCTTAGTATTGTCCACAACAGAATCCTATTTAATTACTGTGGTGCTTGCTCAATTGCTAGTTTTGTTGCTTTCATCTAGCTGACCTTGCATTTCTTCTAAAGTGTTTTATAATTTTGCAATCTCTTGTCATTTAGCTTCTTCAAGGTCAACTAGTATATTGAGAATGACATAATATCAATCATGTTTATTAATGAATTGTTATGATGTAAATTTCTTAGCTAGACTAATTGTTATGTAAGTTCTTCAGTGTATTATGATGCGAAAGGAAAAGATAGAGCATTTTCCGGATTATCAAAGTAGGAATTCACTACTTTTATTTACAAAATTCAATTTTTGTTTTATGATTTGTTTGTAACTTCCTATTTTCACTAGCATTAGTATAATTAGCCATCCATTTAGTCACTGCATTCTCTTTACTCAAAATTGAGTTGTGTCATTATTTTAGCTTCCTTGTCCGGTTATCATTTTCAATTCTTTCATTATCACAGTCTTGTGATTGAATAGGATATTTTTTCTCATAAAGAATTAGAGGTGACAGCCTGAATTGAGAATGGTCTTATAATGCCAGCTCATTACAAGAAGTCTATAAACATACATATAACAATCCTACTCCTTTTTGGTTTTATGTTTTGGGGTTTTTTGGAGGAAAAGATTTATCATCCTTTGCTGAAATTCACTCAAGAGTGCTGCATATTAAGGTGATTGTTATGGTATTTAAAAGGTGGTGCTTAAATTGCTGAAAAAGGTTAAAAATTAATATTTAGTTTAAAAAGTATAAAAATAAATAATTTTTTTAAATTTAGAATTTGATATAAAAGGTAAGTTTGACAAAAATTAAGTACCAATTTATAGGTACTATAGAATTCATCTTAAGATAAACTTAGAATTAAGAATTTGATGTTTGAAAAGGTGTACAATATAGAATTTCCTCTCTAGCATTGAAGGATTTTGATTGTTCATGCTTTTATTAACTGGTAAGTCTAGGCTAAAGTTTTAGTCTTTAAAATTGCAGAGAGGTGCAGTTTCATCCAGAGAGCATTGTATAACAACTGAAGAAATGGAATTGAGGAAAATGAGGCTGGTAGTTCACAAAAATATTTAATTAGAAACGAATGTTTATCCATTGTAACACTTGTATTTTGCGGGCTAAAGAAAAACATTTTTAGCAAAACCATTAAAGAACAGTTTATTCTATTTAGACCGTAGCTTAGGATTTTATTAATTAAATAGCAGAAAACTCAAGATGATGTGAAATTGATCCTAGTGAATACCCCAAATAATTTAAAATTAAAAGCAAAAATTGAACAATCATGAGCAAAAATTTCAGTAGAATTTCGTGTTACATATTTATAAAAGCAAACAAACGCGTAGAGGCAACGAAACACGAGCTAAACAATGTTCTAACTTTTAACTAATTTGGGGTT
>NC_029776.3:94349174-94385571 GCF_000817695.3 Arachis duranensis
TCACAAGACTTTCATATGCGAGAAGGCTCGCTTATTATAAGTGATATAAATGTGATATGGATTATTTGGACATTACATTGCTATGTGTGATCATATTATTGGTGATATAACTGCTTGAGTATGGTTTCGTATTTTATCATTCGGTCCCTTGATTAAGAAGTTAGAAGTTTGAATCCTATTTTAGTCATGAAAAGCATCTTGTAACTAGTCATTTGTTCTTAATAGGATGATTTGTAGCAAAAAGATTAGTCATTGTGTTTTTTCCTTAGAAAACCGAAAAGGAAATATTCTTAATGTTCTTACTAGGTCCATGACTCTATACGAATGAGATTTGTGTGTACTTTATTTTAAGAGAAAGTATAGGGAGCCAATGGTCTAAGCGTACAATGTGTACAATGGAGGTTTAGGAAGTATTAGAGATATGACCATTAGTGTTATATTGTCCTGTTAGGTTACGTTTTTGGAATGAGTGGGTTCATGACATGGTATTAGAACTCTAGATCCAAAAGGTCAAGGGTTCGATCTTTGGTGAATTCCAAAATCAATTTAAGTTTTTGGGATGAGTGATTTTATGACATGAGATGTTTATTATCCCTGGTATTTTATTCTGAATAGTATGAATGATGTTCATTTTATTCATGGACCAAAGATTTAACAAATTGTACGCTTAGGTCATTAACTCCCTAATACTACCCTTATTTTAAATATAAGAACATAAAAGTAGAACACAAATATTGTTGGCTGACGAACAATTCTTTAGACATTTTAATTATTTTTTTTAAATAAAATTATTTAATTATTTCTAATTTATATGATAATTTAATTCGGCCTATGTTTACATTCCAAATCCGAAAAAATGAAGAGGGTTGTTTAGTCTCAACAACCAATGTAAAACAATGTCGCATCACAATGCATGGCCACACCACACAATGACGTCTTTGATCCATATAACTCACCCCTTTATTGAAAACAGACTTTGCTAAAGAAGAATTTATATAATAATTTATTCTTAAATCAATTCACTTTTTTTTCTCTCCTTTTTATGTAGAATTGTAGATTATTTCGGACCATGATTTTTTTTTATTTCATATAATTGATAATTGACAATATCAAATGTAATTTTTATATAATTTTTAAGCGTCACCAAGATATATAATTCTTTAACTATTAAGTCTATAATTGCCTTCTCGATGCAATAAGTTGGGATTAAATTTTTTTTTTTTCCCCACAAAGTAGCAGTTCACCAATAAGGCCGTCGAGATATATAATTGAAAAAATATTACAAGGGTTTCAAATCATGGTTTAAATCTACAAAACGAAAGTTAAGTAAAGGGTTTTAAATTGTGGTGTGCAACTGCAATTGCAGCCATATTATCAGAAGCACAATAATAATTGGTTTAGCACTAGCAGCATTGAAAAGCTTCCAAGTTGGAAGCAAAACGGAATAAGGAAGATACCCCAGGTGCAGTTGCAAGATTAAAGCAACTAGAGCTATGAACACCTACTGCCGCTTTAGGGAATCCATTGGTATCACATATGCATGTCCATAATGATTCTCTATCTTCACCATCTGCATAGTAGAGCTAAAGCAAATACGATAAAGGTTGAACACATAAAAAAGCATTGCATGCTTACTAGTTACTACAAACTCTTGAAAGAACATCTACATTTTCACTTGTTTAGGTAAGTCTCAGAAGGTTAATCTAGTAACAACAAGAAGAAGCAAAAACTAAGTAGAAAACCTCTGTAAACTAATAATCACTAAAACATATCAGCAAGTATATTGCTGCATGGGAAAATGAAAAGAATGGAAGACAATAACAAGAGTGTAGAGAAACTTAACAAGTGATTCCCTTAGGAATAACTTAACATCAAAGCACAAATATAATAGAAAAAGGAAATAACAATATACCCCCCACAAGACACATGTGACAACCACCTTGACACAAAAAGACATCAAATTAGCAATGACAGAAAATATCTAAGTGTGGCTAAACAGAACAAAGAATCACCATCATGTAGAGAAAGAATCAGAAGCATCAATAATATGGAATAGATAGATGATTAGGAAGAAGGTAACAAAACACAAGTTAAAAAGAAAGAGATACAAACAACCTTTTGTGATGTCTAACAAGAAGAATCTCACCTACTTTTCTCCTTGCAATAGGCCGCTAGATATCATTTCATGAAGAAGTTTCTCCGCGTTATCATTTTCACCTTTTTCAAACAAAGCACGAATGATTATTTCATAAGTCACAGCATTTGGTAAGCAACCATTATCTTCCATTTTTGACAAGAAAGCCAATGCTTCATGAAGCAGGCCCTCTTTGCAAAGCCCATTGATCATAATGGTGTATTTCCACACATTTGACCGATAGCCTTTAACAGAAAGATCTTGAAAAATCTTTTACATTTTTAAATCTTCCACTTTTGCACAAGCCATCTATAAGTATGTTGTATGTACATATATTTGGGCGAATGCCTTGATCTTTAATTGTGTTGAATAAAACAAGTGCTTTGTCAACATGATGGTTTTTGCATAAAGCATCAAGAAAGGAATTGTATGTGATTATATCAGCAGGTTGACCTTTATCATGCATCTCAACAAGAAGCTTTGAAGCACAAGATATTCTCCCTAATTTGCACAGCCATCAATAAGAATACTAAAAGTTATCGTGTCTAGAACCAAGTCCTTGCGACACATTTTTTCAAAGAGACTCAAGGTGTCATCTACCATTTTACTTTTGCACAAGCCATTAATCATGATATTGTAACTTTGAACATCAAGTGACACTCAAATTTTGGGATTGAGGTACCCGCTCAACGGAAACATGTGAAATTCCCGTGAAGAAGAATTTACTTAAATGCCCTTATATACGTAACAAATACGATAAAAATAATAACATAGAATTTGTACTATAAATCTACAATGACAAAAAAATTACATAACATGTATATTATACGTATAGGTTATGATGGCTGAAGAAGTCATATTGACAAAAAATAATGTAATTGACTTCTGAAATAAAACTTTACCAAAAAAAAAATTTTTAAAGTAAAGCATGAGTGTTAAATTTGATAAGAACAAAACAAGTACAATGATGCTGGAGCTATCGTACTATTATTTGAGTCCTGAAAGTGTTCGCTATTGTTGAATGATGGTAATAAAAAAATTCATTTGGAGAGAAAAATTATTATTGAATGATGATGATCGAAAATTAGGAATTGGAAGGATATGTGCAGGGAAAATTAGGAATTGGAGGCAAAATTAGCGAAAACTCAAAGAATTCTGTATTGTTTCACTTTTAACACCCCCATCACAAACACCACATAACAAACTCCAAGCAAGTAACTTCTTTTAAAATGCTAATAAACAGAGACTTAGAGACAATGGAATAATGTCTACACAAGAAATAATGAAGTAATTTATCTAAGAATATATATATATATATATATATATATATATATATATGGTACCTACAAAGATACGGAAAAATAAGTTTCACAACAGAGTAGCAGAGAACAAACAACAAAACAAAATTTTCAATCTTTTTAGTTTTGCTTAGTTTGTAGCATGATAAATACATGATCTCATAGAATAACAGTAAAGAACACTATTGCTATAAAGAGATCTTAAACACTAAATTTGTAAGCTATAACTAGGAATATCAACTAAAGAATCAATAAAGTAGTGGAATTCAAAAGGATGATAGCAATTGCAAAAATCGAAAGTGCAAAATTAATTAATGTTATGGCATTGCCATAGTCCTCTGACCCAACAGACACAGAATTTACAAAACTATGATACATATTCAGCAACAATGAGATGTAATTTCAATTCTAGTTTATGTATATTACCTTCTTTTATCAATTCAATAAGCCTCTAGCAACCATTTCCCGAAGAAGTTTTTCCGCCATGTCATTCTCATCTTTTTCAAACAAAGCACGAATAACAGTTTCAAAAGTCACAGCATCTGGTAAGCAACCATTGTCTTCCATTTCCGACAGCAGGGCCAGTGCTTCTTCAAACAATCCCTCTTTGCAGAGCCCATGGATCATAATATTGTAAGTCCTCACATTTGGAGAACAGCCTTTAACTGAAAGATCTTGAAATATCTCTTTTGCATTTTTAAGTCTTCCACTTTTGCACAAGCCATCTATAAGTATGGTGTATGTATATATATCTGGAACAATGCCACTCTCTTTCATTTGATTGAATAACATAAGTGCCTTGTCATGTTGTTTGATATTGAACAAAGCATCCAAGAAGGAATTGTAAGTGACTATATTAGCGGGTTGACCTCGATCATGCATCTTTTCAAGAAGCTCAAAGGCACAAAGGATTCTCCTTGATTTTCCCAAGCCATCAATTAGAGTACTGTAAGTTACTGTGTCAGGAACCAAGTTCTTGCGATGCATCGCTTCGAAGAGATTCAAGGCGTCATCTATCATTTTACTCTTACAAAAACCATTAATCATGATATTATAACTCCGAACATTAGGAAACGCTCTACTCTCGGCCATTGTGTTGAATACATATTTTGCCTTATTTACCTGATTAACCAAACAATATCCGTCCATTAAGCTGTTATAAGTAACCACATTTGGTTTCACACCATGTTTTGTCATCACAGCCAACACATTCTTAGCATCTTTGATCTTTCCTTCCTTGCATAGCCCATCGATCAAAGTACTATAGGTATAAACATCTGGATTAATGTTTATGAGAATCATATCATTTAGCAAAAGAACGGCTTCCTTGAGTTGACCCGCAAGGCACAATCCATAAATTAGAGTATTGTAAGTGATAACATTGGGAGAAATTCCCTTAGCAAGCATTTCAGAATATAAATGAAAAGCATCACTTACAAGCGCAACCTTGCAGAGGCTATCAATAATTGCGCTGTACATTACGACATTAGGAACAATTCCATGCCGTGGGATCTTTCTCAACACTTGAATAGCAGCTGATGTGTGTCCGTTCTTACAGAGCCCATTGATCAAGGTCCCATAAGTAACTTGGTCGAAGTGAAATCCATAAGCCAGCACTGTGGCATGAAAGTGCAGTGCTTTTTCAACATTACCACAGAGACAGAGGCCTTTTAGGATTGTTGTCAAGGTTACGGCATCAGGCTGAAAACCCATCCTGAAAATCTTAGCGAAAGCAGAGAAAGCAAGCGTCATACGACCCATGCCGCAACAACAATTGATTAAGATATTCAAAGTGAATAAGTCGGGAGCGATTCCCCTGGCTTGCAATTGCTGAAAAAGGAAATGGCGGTGGGAAAATGGTTGGTGTTGGCAAGAGATCCCAAAATCTTGGTGAATTGGATGATGGATGGAGGGCGACGCATAGAGAGCATGCGAGTGAAGGAATCAACAGCTTCATCAAGTGATTGGGAGTGAGAGTGAGAGTGTAGGGATGAAGTTGAAGGGAAGCAAAGACGGAGAGCGGAGTGGGGAACAGAATTTGGGAATTGAAAAGCATACCTTAATTTGATTTGTGAGGAAGAGAACAATGACAACATTCTTTTCTTGCAATCAAACTCAAGAGGAGTATGGTAAAATCTAAAATGGAATGCGTCGAGTCGAAGAGTGCTTTCCATCTTACTATGTTGATTTGAGGAGGAAAATAGAAACAAAGAAAAAGAGACGAGAAGTAATTAAAGAAAAATAATTATTTTTTATCGTTTGGTCAGAAAAAAAAAATTAGGAATAAAAAGTTGAATAATGTGAAAAAGTTGATGGGATTTAATAAATTTTTTTAATATTAAAAGAAAATGGTGTAAAAAAATTGTTATGTTTTTTATTTTTAATATTATTCTTTTTTTTAATATATTTTATAATATAAAAATAAAATTATTTTTTATAATATTTTTTATTTAAATATATTTAAGAAAAATAAAAATATATTCAATTTTTTTATTTTTTTATTTACTTTTTTTATTTTTTTCTTTCAACTAAACATATTAGAGAGTGAGAATATTATCGAATTTATTGGAAATTATTCTTTTAAGAGAAAATTTTAAACGGCCCTCACAACAAGGTTTAATAAAAAAAAATTGAGATGATTCATTATTAAAAATTAGTTACTTTTACCAAATAATCAATTTGGATGGATCAAGTAGTCAATTCTCTTGTCTGCTTAAATAAGTCTCGAGATTTGAATTCCATTTTGTGCATGCAATAACCTATTGGCCAACAGCTAAAATGGTACTTAAAAATTCACATCGCTAATAAAAATAACCTCTAAAGATGCTAATGACAAATAAACTACTTAAAGATTTAAAAACACGCAAAAAATCTAGATATTAAATATATATTCTAAAATATAATTTTAGGGGTCAAATTTTAATATAAATTTTTATACACATTATTAGAAAAATAAGATCTTTCTATTCTTAAATTTTGGTAACTATTATGTCAAGTAAATTTTTTTATAAAAAAATTCATCGAGAATGGCCACATTATTTTGAAAAGAAATAGAGATCAAAGTTTGCTCTAAATTTTTGTATGCACCTTATAAATATTTATTCAAATGTTGTCACAAAATTAAGATCAAATGAATTTGTCATTTATTAAATATAAAAGTTTTTGCCACTTATAAAAAATATAATATTTATTGGTTATTTTTGTCACAATTTTAAATCATTCAAAGACTATTTTATCAAAAAAAATTTCAGAAATTTTTTGTCAACGCGTGAATCTGTCATATACCAAATTGATAGTTAACTCTACTTTTATTAACTTGGCGATTGGATGGGCTTAGAACGAGAATGAAGGGATGAGATTGAAGATGAAGAAGAAGGAAATGAGGGAGAGTGAAGTGTGGAACAAAATTAGAGATTTGGAGAAGAGTACCTAAAAGTTTAAGTGATCCTTAAGGTTGACAATGATAACATTCTTACATTCAACGTCCTAGCGATTCACTCTTTCGTCGTTATCTTATTTGAAGAAATGCTTTATACTGATGATAGTTCACTCAACTTTTAACATAGAATAAATAAACCACAAAAATACATCCGAATTATTTTATCATTCACAAAAATATTCTTAAATTTTATTATCGATAAAAATGTTTTCGAATAATTTTAAAACGTGACAAAGTGCTCACCCATGAATTAAGACATTCTATGTTAACAAAAAGGAATAATGTGGCAATGGAGCTCCTTATATAGCAAGTGAGTCACACCATATTTTTCCGTTAAAAAAGCAGGTTTTTAATCACGACATGATATTTTTTTATACATTTTGAAATTATTTGAGAACATTTTTGTTAATAATAAAATTTGAGAATATTTTTATCTCGTCAAGATAATTCATGTGCATTTTTTGGCGGTTTCTCTTTAATTATTTATCATATTATTAGGTGTAATTTTTCATTACATCAAATTTTCTTTGCATTTTTTTTTATTTCACTTAAAGATTGTATATAAAAGATTATATTTAAAAAAAATATTAAAAAAATATTCTCCTATTTGTTAGTATTAGAAGTATAATCATTTATATTATCTCCTCTTATCAACTTAAATTTTTAGAAGAAGTAATTTTATGATAATTAGTACAATTAATGTGTTTGAATTGGCTACTCAATCTCTTTTTTAAGACAAAAAACAAAATTGAGTAAACTAACAAAAATCAATTATTGATCCATTAAAAAAATTTAAAAGGTAAAAATTTTATTTTATTGAGAATATAAATTATTTTAAATATTTTTTAGTGATACCAATTTTTAAATCATGATTGAATATAAACATGATAAGACACTATTAAATACATGTATATTACTAAAAAGTGTATTATTTGTAAAGTTTGACCAATTCAAAGGTAAAAAAAATAGTTATTTGGTCAAAGATTTTAATTTAAAAGTCAGCATTTTACAACTCTTATACATAAGTTGATGATATTACAAGTTGTCACATTTGTAATGTAATTTTACTACCTAATTAATATAAATAGGTGATTTGGTTAGCTTAGACTGAAATTATAGGAGTTAAATAATGCAATGAGTGTTTAGAGGAGAATAGTCGTGTATATTGGTATTTTTTATTTGTATTTGTTTGAGTATTTACACAATTTAATTTAGTACTGATAGGTATTATTAGTGTAATTAGGACTTGATTTTGGATAGAATATCACAAATTACTACTTTATATTTCTGTATCAAGTATTTCGTTTGGGTAAAGTAATTACCCGATTAAAAGTTCTTTGGATGAGATTCGGATAAGGTGGAGTAGTGTCACCAACTATCACTTCTTATTTCATTATTAGAGATTTTATTAGAGGAGAATATTTATCTAAGTTTAAAACTTTGTTATATTATATTTCTTTTTAGTAAAATATTTGGTGAACTTTTGTGTCAATTTTTTTGCGCCTCCAGTCACACGCTTAGTTTTTTAAGAACAAGCAACCAAATATAAAAAGAAATTCCGTGAAGAATATAATTTCTGTCCTTAAACTGTGTGAAATTTTAGTTTAACTAGGTATCTTTTAAAATATTTTTTTAGTCAATCTTTTATATTGACAGTTAAAGTTTGAATTGTTTAAACTCGTAGAAGTCTACATTTTCAAAAAAAATAAATAAATTTTTAAATTGAATTTTTTTAACTGAACGATGTTCAGATTTTTTTTGAGAGTGAAAAAGATCTAGAGTTGAAGGTAAAAGAATAAGATATTCAGGAGGAGCTAAATTCTATCTTTCTTCAGAAAGAGTTTCTGTGGTACCAAAAATCTAGAGAGCAGTGAGTTTGATGTAGTGACAGAAATACTAATTTTTTTTACCTGCAGACAGTTATTAGGCGAAAGAGAAATAAGATCCATGAGTTGTTATTAGATGATGAAACCTCGGCCACTAAGACGCAGGTGCTTGAGCAGAAAACAAATTGTTTCTTTCAAAAACTATTTTTTACAAGGGAGAATATTGACCTGAATGCTATGGGAGATTTCTCATGTCCCTCTCTTAGCAATGAGGCCTGTCGAAGATTTGTTGAACCGGTGCCATTAGAAGAGGTTAAAAGAGCTGTAATGATCATGAATTCTCTCAAAGCTCTTGGGCCGAATGGTTTTCAAGCTCTGTTTTATAAAAAATTTTGGGACTCTCTTAGTTATGATGTGTGGGGGTTAGTCAAGAGAGCATTTGAGAGCGAGATTATAAATTCCGCTATTTTTGAGACCTTTATTGTTCTGATTTCTAAAGTAGAAGCTCCTTCTTCATTAAGAGATTTTCGTCCTATTAGTTTATGTAATGTTCTTTACAAAATTATTTCAAAAGTGCTGGTGATCAAGGTCAGACCATTTCTTTTGGAGATCATCGGCCCACTCCAGGGTGGTTTTATTTTGGAAAGAGAAATTACGGAGAACATCATTGTTGCACAGAAAATTATGCATTTCATGAGGAACACTAAGTCTAGAAAAGGGACTATGGCGTTCAAGATTGATTTAGAAAAAACTTATGACAAGGTGGATTGGAGATTCTTTGAAGCTTCGTTGGTCAGATTTAGTTTCTCGGGAGCTACTATTAATCTTATTATGGCCTGTGTGACGTCATATTTCTTGGCTATCTTGTGGAATAGTGAGAGACTTCAGAATTTCAACCGGAAGAGGGATTTGAGGCAAGGAGATCCCATGTTCCCATATTTTTTTATGCTTTGTATGGAGGCTCTTGCTTGTTTTATTACTCATCGAATTTTTCAAGGGTTGTGGATACCTGTGTTGGTCTCCAGATATGGCTATAAATATCCCATTTGATGTTTGCCGACGATCTCCTGCTTTTTTGTAAAGCTACGAAAGCTCAGGTAGGGGAGGTTATGCGAACTATGGAGTTATTTTTCAAAGCATCAGGATTGAAGGTGAACCTTAGTAAATATAAGGCTCAATGCTCAAAGAATATCTCTGAGAGAAGAAAAGAGGTGCCCTTGGGAGTTTCTACTATCCGCTTTTGTCAGGACTTGGGAAGATATCTAGGGATGAATATTGGGCATGAAAGGTCTTCCAGAGGATGGCTTAAGATATTATTGAAAAGATTCAAAAGAAGCTTGCTAGTTGAAAGGGGTGTTTGCTGAATAAGACAGAAAGACTTTATTTGGTTAAATCGGTAATGGCTTCTATTCCAATTTACAACATGTAGATTGCTCTTCTTTCGAAGTATACTTGTGAAAAATAGATTCTTTGATGAGACAATTTTTATGGAACAGCCAAACTAATGGGAGAGGATTGTCGTTGCTTAAGTGGGATGTTGCTATAACTCCTAAAGGACGGGTGGTTTAGGTGTTAGGGACACCTACTCAGCTAACATGGCGCTTCTTAGCAAATTGGTTTGGGATTGCTTCAATAATAGAGACAAGTTGTGGGTTTAGGTTATGATGCATAAATATTTTCGAAATTCAACTTTTCTTAGCAACAACAATAGTCAGAATGCTTCAACCATTTGGAAGAACATTCTCAAAACATTTGATACTCTTAAGAATGGTTTCAGATGGAATGTTGGAGATGTGCAGCAATCTGTGTGGTATGATGAGTGGACTCCTTTTGGAAGGCTTTGTGATATTGTTCCTATGTTCACATATCTGAGTCCAATTTTGTAGTAGCAAATTTGTGGCATGATGAATCTTGGGAGGTGGAGAGACTTGCATCAACAATTCCTCTTGAGGTTAAGCATTTCATTCACTACCTGTACTATCCCACTTTGGCTGACATGGAACCAGGGTGGAGTTGGTGGCCTGCAGAGACAAAAAGGTATAGTGCAAGAGAGGCTTATCATTGGTTGTTAAAGAATAAATTGAATTGGAATGAAAATAGCAACTGGAACTAGCTTTGGCACTTGAATATTCCAGAAAAGATCAAATTGACTGTATGGTTTAGGGTTTCTAACGCTTTTCTAATGAAAGTTTTCTGCTTCACGCGGCATCTAGCTAGTTTGGTTATGTGTCAGAGATGCAATCTAACTTCGAAAACAATAGAACATTACCTTAGAGATTGTGTATATTCCAAATTTATTTGGCAGATACTAGATCCTCAAGTTATTGATTCGGTTGAAGGCTTCTTTATGGAAGCTTGGTTTCGAAAGGTCATATCTGGTAAGGAGGCTCTTTTAGGGGGCCGGAGTGTGGTGGTTGTAGAGGCATAGGTATAATGACATTTTCAATGTTGAAAATTATCAAACAAATCATAAGGTGGTTGCTCTCATCAGTAGTACAGTCATGGATCCAAGGTTATATATGAACAGGTACCATTTATCCCGGGAACCTCCTATCATAGTTATCAAAACCGGATCGAACTAGCCAGTTTGACCAAAAATTGGTGAACTGGGAACCGGTTCAGTCAGTAAGTTAGACCGGATATGCATTTGAATCGGTCAACAGTGGTCAAACCCGTTGAAAACCGGCCAATTCGTGCTAGACCCGCGCGCGGGTCCACGGTGCACCCGCAGACCGCCGAACCATCGTAGGATCTCCCTCTACTAGCCTCAAAAATGTTTAGTACGGAGCTCGAACACGGGACTGCATGAGTGCATATATATATATATATATATATAACAAAACCTGAATGATTTTTTGTTTTTTTTATACTTTTAAGCATGGATTCACCTGAATATCAAACAAGCAACAACACATAGTATATAAATATATTAATATATTGATATTGATTGTATTATCTTTTATTTTTTTTGTTCATTTAAATTGAAAAAATATTTTGTATTAGTAACTAATTTATTATGTCTTTTTGCAATATAAATTATATCTAAGAATTGATATTTAATTATTATTAATATATTTTTAAAAATATGCATTTAACTTTTAATTTTAATTTTATTTTTATAATTTTATATTTTTATTTAATTATGACCGGGTCAACTGGGTAAATCAGTGACTCACCGGTTGAACTAGTGACCCAGTAACCCAGTCGTATGACCGGGTCAATTACCGGTTCGATTCTGATAACTATGCCTCCTATAGATAATAATTTTAAAGTTAATTGTGATGCTAGTTTGTTTACTGATTTGAGCTTGGCTAAATTTGATTATCTTATTAGAAATTCTAATGGGGTTGGATTCCGAGTTGTTTTAGTAGCTCTCTTCATTGGTCCATAATCTAATGTGAGCTTTTTGCAATTTGGAGGGACCTTCTTTTAGTTTAAGATTGTGGATTGAGTGGACAGGACATAGAGACATGGACAATAAACATCTAAAAAGTGTTTGGATAAAGAGATGTGGATACTGGGCACATTGTCTCTAGGATAGTATTCTTTATTTTTTTTGTGCCGTTTTAAACGAAGGATAATGATGAACACGGAATTTGGAAGGGTGGACACGGATCTTTAATGAAATTTTTTTTCTTTTTGCCCATAAATAATTACCCCTTTTTAAACAAATTCTAATTTGAGCTTCTTTTCTATATTGTTGTTCTCAGAGAGGTACTCAGAGAATATAGAGAGGTACTTTCTTCTCCCTACTCTTTCTCTATTTTTGTGTTCATCTTTTTTCGTTGTGTTCTTCTTCTTGTTCTTTTAGTTGGGGTAAAAAGATCAAAACCAACACTTGTTGGATCTTTCAATTTACACAATAAAAATTTTAGATGTAGAAAAATAGAAAATTAAAAAAATACGTAAATAAATTGTACCCAA
Source organism: Arachis duranensis (assembly GCF_000817695.3). NCBI lineage: Eukaryota > Viridiplantae > Streptophyta > Magnoliopsida > Fabales > Fabaceae > Arachis > Arachis duranensis. Next base: position 94,361,796 of record NC_029776.3, read on the forward strand.
AAAATTTTGAATTGGTAGAAGTAGAGTTTAGCAAGTATAGCAGATATCATTCCTCCACCGGCTTTTAGCAAAGGGAAGGGTTAGACGTCAAGAAAGGAGTGAGAGACAGAGAGAAGAAAAGGAGGGTATGAAAGATATGTTTATTTTAGTCATTTTGCATAATATTTTAATCTTATCTATGTGTATCCAAACATAAAATTGGACATTATATTAGTGTATTATACATTATATCCAAACACAATACATAAAGGATAATTTTTAATATCTCTGTTCTATTATTTTTGTCCCAATATCATGTTCTATCCTGTCCACAAAACAAACGCAGCCAAAATTAGCTAAATTGTAATGATTTTCTAAGCACGCATTTCAAATTTGAGATTATAGCGGATAAATCTCCGTCATGACTATGAGAAGAATTAGACGTAACATACAAGTGGAGTAGTCCAATTAGAATAAAATCCATCATTTACAAACTGTTACGGCCTGGCCCAAAAAAGAGACTTGGGCCGACCCGACCCAACAACCACCCGACCTGAACGGTCGGACAACGCACCCATATCCGACCCGCACACGTGGCTAGGACAGCTGGCCACCACAGCTGTGCAGGAAAGCTTCGGAGAAGGTGGGTTCTGTCCTCATGGGACCCACACCTGACATAGTATATAAGGGGAGGGTCCTACCCCTCCCCCAAGGTACGTCACATATCCAATCTACCCACTTTCTCACCTGCGCACTAACTGACTAGAGCGTCGGAGTGTCTTTGCAGGTGACACCCCCACCTTCCACAACGAGAGCTCGGCTGCCCGGTAGACCAGACCCAAGCACGATCGTGACCAAAGCGCTCCCTATTCCACCCGAACCGTCCGGTATCCGAACAACCGAACATTGGCGCCGTATGTGGGGAAAACGCCTAAATGGACGTCGTGCCGGACGACGGAGACCTAGGCAGAGGAGCCAGAGCAGAGGGGGCAGCCTCCGTCGCCTCGCCAAGAGGATGGCGAAGGTCCCTCCGTCAACGCACTGAACCACATGCAAGGACGCGACCCTTCGGAGGAACTGGCGGCGACAGCGCCAGAATAATGCAGGAGCTACGCCACAGGGTCCAAAACCTGGAACGGCAGCTAGCCGACCAGGAGCACGACCGACGAACCACCGATCCTAGCTACTCCCCATCTCCTGAAAGCCGAGAGAGAGACTCCCGCCGAAGTCATCTACGACACGCCTCCGCATCCCGAACGGAAGCGGAGAGCACTTGAGAAGAGTCACCTATCCCGAGAAGACGAAACGACATGATCATTTACTCCCGGGGCAAGGAAATGCGCTACACGGGACGAGATCGCGAAGACGGGGGAGAGAGGTCCGAGAGGACACGACGACCCGTGATAATGGGCGCCACCCCATTCCACCGATCCATCCTCGAAGTCCGGTTGCCAAAGCACTTCGACAAATCCACCTCACAGTCTTTGAAGCAAGGATGAATCTGGAGGGAGTAGGGGACGAGGTGAGGTGCCGAGCCTTTCCGGTGACCCTGGCGGGGTCCGCGATCAGGTGGTTTAACGGCCTCCCGCAGGGGTCCATCTATGGGTTTTCGGACATCAGCCGTGCTTTCCTAGCCCAATTCACAACACGAATAGCAAAGGCAAAACACCCGATCAACCTTCTGGGGATAACCCAGAGACAAGGGGAGCCGATCAGAAAATACCTGGACCGGTTCAACGACGAATGCCTGGAAATCGATGGCCTAACCGATTCGGTGGCCAGTCTTTGTCTGACGAACGACCTCCTCAACGAGAACTTTCGAAAGCACCTTACCACGAAACCAGTTTGGACGATGCATGAAATCCAAACGGTAGCCAAGGAGTACATAAATGACGAGGAAGTCAGCCAAGTCGTGGCTGCCAATAAACGGCACTCTGGCTACAACCAACCTAGGCAGCAAGGTAACGGAGAAAGACAAAAAGAACAAGCCAGGGAAGGAGCGCCGAGCAAGGCACCCAGGCCATTCCCCCGAGTCGGGAAATTCACCAACTACACTCTGCTCACTCTTCCCATCACGGAAGTTTATCAGCAAATTACCGAGAAAGGAATCCTACCGAAGCCTCGACCACTCAAGGACCGTACAGGGGGAAGCAAGAACCTTTATTGTGACTATCACAAGGGCTATGGTCACCAAACACAGGACTGTTTTGACTTGAAAGACGCACTGGAACAAGCGATAAGGGAGGGTAAGCTAACAGAATTCTCCCATCTTATAAGGGAGCCGAGGAAGCGTCATCGCGACCAAGACGAAGAAGGGAAAACCCGGTCAACAAAGCGGCGACAGGAGCCAGAAGACAGAGATCACGGCCTCACCATGATAAATGTGGTGACAGCCAAAAACGCCGCGCCAAGGTCACGATCGGCGCACAAAAAAGATGCTAAGGTCTTGGCGGTCTCCTCCTCGCTGGTGCGAAGCTCTAAGAAGCCCCCTTCCATTTCTTTCGGCCCGGAAGACCAGTGGTTCGACGAGGCCCCTGAAAACCCACCCATGGTCATCACGGCCAGAGTGGGAACCGGCCTCGTCAAACGAATCCTTGTTGACACAGGGGCAGACTTGAATATCATGTTCCGCAACGTGTTTGACGCACTGGTGCTAAGGGACGCCACCTATCTACTCACCAGCACGGGGTTATTGGGTTGGGCGACCACTTCATCAAACCTAATGGAGTAATATCCCTGCCGATCTCAGTAGGACAGGCTCAAAGCCGAAGATCGACAATGGCCGAGTTCGTGGTCCTCCAAGATTCCACTGCCTACAACATCATCTTGGGAAGAAAGACGATTAACGATGTTGAAGCGATAATCAACACAAAGCTGCTAGTCATGAAGTTTGTTACCGATGACGGATCCGTAGGGTCCATAAGAGCAGACCTTGAGACGGCAGTCGCTTGCGATAACACCAGCCTCTCCCTAAGGAAGAAATCCAATGAGGCATCCGGGGTGTTCCTAGCCGACCTGGACGCCAGAGTAGACGACAAACCCAGACCAGAACCAGAGGGGGACCTGGAAAAAATCATGGTCAGCGACACGGAGGAAAAATTCACGTTCGTCAACAGGAATCTCCCATATGAATTGAAGGGGCCCTCGGTGGAAATGATCAGGGCCAATAGGGATTTGTTTGCCTGGACACCGGCCGACATGCCAAGCATAGACGCCGAAATTATGTCACACCACCTGGCCGTCAAGCCGAAAGCACGTCCGTAGCCCAACGGAGGAGAAAGATGTCACGGGAGAGGGCAGAGGAGGTGGCCAGGCAGACGGCCAGCCTCCTAGAAGCAGGCTTCATACGAGAACTAGACTACTCGACATGGCTCTCGAATGTAGTTCTCGTAAGGAAGCACAGCGGCAAATGGAGAATGTGCGTAGACTACTCCGACCTTAACAAAATAACAAGGCAGGCCCTAAAGATTGTTTCCCCTCCCCAACATAGACGCACTCGTCGACACTGCGGCGGGCTACCGTTATCTGAGCTTCATGGACGCCTACTCCGGCTACAATCAGATACCGATGCACCGTCCCGACGAGGACAAAACAACATTTATAACGCCGGGGGAACCTTCTGTTATAAGGTAATGCCATTCGGCCTAAAAAACGCAGGGGCAACATACCAAAGGCTGATGAACAAGATATTCCACGACCTCATAGGCAAAACAGTGGAAGTATATGTAGACGATCTCCTGAATGACCTGGCAAACGTATTCGCCTCTCTTCGACAACACGGCATGAGGCTCAACCCCCTCAAATGTGCCTTCGCCATGGAAGCTGGAAAGTTCCTAGGATTCATGATAACCCAGAGAGGGGTGGAAGCCAACCCGGAGAAATGCCAAGCGATACTCTAGATGAAGAGCCCAGGTTGTATCAAGGACGTCCAGAGGTTGGCAGGGCGGTTGACCTCGTTATCCCGATTTCTCGGAGCGTCGGCAACAAAGGCCCTGCCCTTCTTTAACCTCATGAAGAAAGGGATAGCGTTCGAATGGACGCCCGCGTGCGAGGAAGCCTTTAGACACTTCAAGGAAATCCTGGAGGCACCCCCTGTGCTCGGGAAGCCAAAGGACGGGGAGCCATTATACCTATACCTCGCCATAACTGGAGAAGCCCTGGCCGCGGTTCTGGTGCGAGAAGAAGGGAGGGCTCAACAACCAGTCTATTTCGTGAGCAGAGCCCTACAAGGGCAAAACTAAGGTACAGCAAACTAGAAAAGCTAGCTCTGGCACTCTTGACCTCTTCGCGGAGATTAAAGCAATACTTCCAAGGTCACCAGGTTGTCATGAGAACGGACCAGGGAATCTGACAAGTACTTCAAAAACCTGATTTGGCGGGAAGGATGATGACTTGGTCCATTGAACTTTCCCAATACGACATACGATACGAACCCCGACAAGCAATCAAGGCGCAAGTAATGGCAGATTTTCTGGTAGAAGTAACGGGAGATCCAACCGAAGAAACGAGCACACGGTGGAGGCTCCACGTGGATGGAGCCTCTAACTAGACGTCCGGGGGCGCAGGAATCATTCTGGAAAGCCCGGCTGGGGTCGTATACGAGCAGTCGATCAAGTTTGAATTTCCCGTCTCGAACAACCAAGCAGAATACGAAGCCCTCATAGGGGGCCTAGCCCTAGCAATGGAAGTCGGAGCAACGAGGTTGAAGATATACAGCGATTCACAAGTCATCACCTCCCAGGTAAATGGGAGCTATCAAGCCAGAGACGCATTATTACAAAAGTACTTGGAAAAGGTCAAGGATTTGAGCCAAAAGTTCGAAGAGGTCACGATCCACCACGTGCCCAGAGAAAGGAACACACGGGCAGATCTCCTATCAAAACTGGCCAGCACCAAGCCGGGAGAGGGTAACTGATCTCTCATCCAAGGTATGATGAGGGAGCCGGCGGTCACTCTGCACCTATCAAGGCTAGGCCCCTCATGGATGGACCCCATCACCAACTTCTTAGAAAACGGCAAACTCCCCGACGACGAAAAGGATGCCACGAGACTAAGAAGGGAAGCGGCCAAGTATGCGATCATCCAGGGACAGCTATTCAAGAAAGGACTCAACCAGCCCCTACTGAAATGCCTACACCCCGACCAGACGAACTACGTCCTCAAGGAAGTCCATGAAGGTTGCTGCGGATATCACATTAGGGGCAAAGCCTTAGCAAGAAAGTTAATCCGAGCTGGGTACTATTGGCCATCAATGATGGCAGACTCTAAAGAATTCGTCAGAAAATGCACCAAGTGTCAAGAGAACGCTAATTTCCACAGGGCACCGGTCTCCGAGCTAAGCCGCTTAACGTCTTCCCGACCATTCTCACAATGGGGAGTCGATCTCTTGGGGCCCTTCCCAGTTGGTCCTGGGCAAGTCAAGTACCTCATAGTCGCCATTGATTACTACACCAAATGGATAGAGGTCGAGCCGCTGGCCAGCATATCCTCATCCAATTGCAGGAAATTCATGTGGAGGCAGGTGATAACGCGATTCGGGATTCCAGAGGTCGTTGTCTTGGACAACGGCACACAGTTTACCGACAAGAAGTTCATGGAGTTCCTCACCGGCCTGGGTATAAGACAGAAGTTCTCCTCGGTAGAGCACCCCCAAACAAACGGACAGGTGGAGTCCGCGAACAAGATTATCCTGTTAGGGCTTAAGAAGCGATTGGATAATAAAAAAGGTGCTTGGGCCGACGAGCTTGCCTCGGTCCTCTGGTCTTACCGAACGACCGAACAGTCCTCCACTAAGGAGACCCCTTTCCGACTGACATACGGGTTAGATGCGGTAATACCAATGGAAATCGGGGAACCGAGCCCGCGACTACTTTTGAAAGGAGTGGGGGAAGCTGTTGAGAAGGACCTAATAGATGAAGCCAGAGAAATGGCCCATTTGGCGGAAACAGCGCTGAAGCAAAGAATGGCCCTACGCTACAACACCAAAGTGCTCAAAAGAGAGTTTGAACCGAACGATCTCGTCCTAAGGCGTAACGACGTCGGCTTACCGACCCCTGGAGTAGGCAAGCTGGCGGCAAACTGGGAAGGCCCCTATAGAATCAAAAAAGTGATGGGCAAAGGCGCTTTCAAGTTAGAAAGGCTCGATGACAAAGAAGTCCCAAGAACGTGGAACGCGAACAACTTGAGAAGATTCTACTCCTAGTATATGAGGCGACATGCCAACCAATCGAGCTAAGTATTTCATTCACGAAATTGTTCTTTTCGTCATGGTCTATGGGCCTTTTACGCAATTACCGAATAAGATATACTTGTGCAAATTTTGTTTCTTTTGTTTTGTTCACCTTTTCTGGACAACCCACTACGCAAGCGAATTCCTCACAAATCGACAACAATGCGCGGCCCGGGACTGATCACCCCGGTTGCCCATAAATCACCACAATAGCAAACGGCTACACTACAAAGCCACAACCTGGCTCCACAAACGACAACTACAAACCAATAACGGTGAATATGAACGACAACACTACCAGACGAATAAAAGTATTAATTATAACAAAATGGGCAAAAAACCCAATAAAACAACTGTTCACAAAAGCCAAAACAAACGGCCAACCAAAAGTTTCATACAAAACGAGAGGAATCACTTTTTGGGAACGTCAACAATCTTCCCGTCCTTGATCACCTTGAAGACTCCAATTGCCGGCGTGTCGAAATCAGGAGCAACAATTTTGACCTGAGCTTTAAGGGCCTCCTCGGTTGCCAGGATCGCACCCTTCCCCTGCTTGACGATGTCTTTATACTTTGTTTTCAACGCTACGAGCTCAGCTTCGACAGCTTGCTTCTCCTTCTCTAACGTGGCCGCCCGCCCTTGGGCCGCACCAACCTGGCCCTCTAAAGTCATCTCTTGCTCAACAAGACGGGAAACCGTGGCGTCCGACTCTTCCAACTTCTTCTCATCAGTAGAGGCCTTCTTCTCGGCAGCAGATGCTTTCTTCTCGGTAGCGTCAAGCTTCTCATTAGATTAGGTCAGCTGCTCCCGGAGAGTTTCAACTTCGCGTTTGAGCTCATTATTGGCCTTCCCAGCAGACTCCAGCCTCCTGCGAAGAGATTCCATCCCCGACAACTCGAACTCGGCCTTCCGAGCTATCACCACGCCGCGCAAGAGGGTATGATACATCCACCTCGCTTGCCCGGCAAGAGATGACTCGTGGAAGTGCTCCTCAGTTCCGGGAATCAATTGAGAATCTATAAAATTTCCCGCATCAAAATTTTTCTCCATTACAGTGAGAACCCCCTCGGGACTGCTGGACGCCCTCCTTCTTTTGAGGCTGGGCACTTCCTCCACCTCATCATTGACAGTGGGGTTGGACGTCGAACCCCCAGTGCCGACTACTTCGCGGAAGGGGGAAACGCGCACTCCCTTGTCGCTTTGAGCCAAGGCAGCCTGAGCCGAGGTACCGGTCTCATCGGCCACAGCCCCCTGCTCAGAAGTGGCCTTGTTCTCGTCCTCCGGGGGAGCAGCCGACTTCTCATTACCCGCCTCATCGTCACTAGCACACAAGAAGGTTTGGAACAGGTTAGGGAGACCCGTTATCTCGGCAGACATTCCCACTGAAACAAGAAAAGAAAATCCTTTAGTTACAAGGAAACAATGGGAAAGCAAGAAACTAAAGACAAAGCAAGTAAAAACTTCTCACAAATATAGCTCCGACCGGCTTTCCGGTCACCCATGAGGAGGTGAGGATTCACGTGATTCCTCCCGAAGATTGCCAGTAACACATCGGCAACCTTCCTATCCACTGCAGACATGCCCTTGTAGGTTACCTTGACAAAGGCATTGGACCCCGCCCCGAAGCTCCAATAGGTCGGGATGAGGCGCGCTCCCTCCAACGACAACCAAAAAGAATGACGACCTTTGACAGGGTGGACCTTGAAATATTTATCCTTGAACCCGTGATAGGAGTCCTCAAACAAACCAAAAATCCTCCGACCCTGGGCAGACCGGAAGGACATGAACCCCTTCTTGTGTTTCCCTTCCTTCGAAGGGTTTGTAAGGTTGAAAAAGAAAAGAAAAACATCTACAGACACCGGCAGCTCGAGATATTCAGAAACCATCTTGAAACAGCAGATTGAAGTCCAACTGTTCGGATGCAGCTGCAACGGTGCCACGGAAATCCGGCCCAGAAGCGCCATTTGAAAAGCGGAAAATGGAATACGAACTCCCACTTGAGGTAACATGGATTTGTAGAACCAAATCCAATCGGCAACTCGGGGAGCATGGAAGTTGAGCTCGTACAAGCGCTCGTGAGGAGCCGGGACGAAGACGTCATAGTTGGACTCCTCGTCGGTTCCTCCGCACAGATATTCGTTTTGACGGAACTCGGTGAGCTCCTCCTCGCCCATTTGATTGGGGGAATCCCTTACGTCAGAAACAACCCAGGCGTAGGGGTCATACGCCGCGGGAGAAGGGGAAGCCCGGGAGGCAGTGCGAGCCATACCTACACGGGGGGACCATCTAGTCAGTCTAAGAGGTCGGGTACTCGGAAGTGAATACAGAAGCTACACTCAGTCTATTCCACAACTAAGGCCAAACACGGTTAAAAATGATAAGACCTAAACAAAGCTACTCTAGAATGGTAACCCCCCCTAAGACACCTACTTAGGACCTAAGATCAGCCATCATGCAAGATAAACATACGGCATGCACAAAAAGGAAGTAATGGCAGAAGCAAAAAGAGGGCAAAAAGAAATTACCTATCCTGATAGCAAAAATCTGGAAGAGAGACGAAATTCTGGAGCGGCAGAGGGAGAAGAAGATGGGAATGATTGAAGCGAAAGCAAAGAAACAAACACCAAATGAACACCAGAAGTATCACAAACTGTTTAAAACCACCACCCAAAGGAGCGCGAAAGTCGAGGGGCATATTAGTCTTTCCACGAAGGGTTTAAAACCCATTATGAGCATTTAATGCTCAATGCGAATAACGAGGCGACGAATGGCAGCCCCAGCAACAAACAGGCACGCACACAAAAGGCACGTCCCCCCACGGGCGGCCGACCTGGCGAGAACACATGGAAACAGAAATAACACGCCACCAACAACCCACGCAGCCATTGCTGGCGCGTTGGGGGCACTGCTACGGCCTGGCCCAAAAAAGAGACTTGGGCCGACCCGACCCAACAACCACCCGACCTGAACGGTCGGACAACGCACCCATATCCGACCCGCACACGCGGCTAGGACAGCTGGCCACCACAGCTGTGCAGGGAAGCTTCGGAGAAGGTGGGTTCTGTCCTCATGGGACCCACACCTGACATAGTATATAAGGGGAGGGTCCTACCCCTCCCCCAAGGTATGTCACATATCCAATCTACCCACTTTCTCACCTGCGCACTAACTGACTAGAGCGTCGGAGTGTCTTTGCAGGTGACACCCCCACCTTCCACAACGAGAGCTCGGCTGCCCGGTAGACCAGACCCAAGCACGATCATGACCAAAGCGCTCCCTATTCCACCCGAACCGTCCGGTATCCGAACAACCGAACACAAACTCTATCCTTATCTTTCATTTAACTGTATTATATTTGATTTGCTTTATTTGTCTTCCTTTGAGGGTGTTTGGAAATGTCTTGGTAGAAATTGAATTCAATTCTAATATTTGAAACAAAAATAATTAAATTAATTTAGATAAAATTTAATTCAATTTCGTTATTTTCTCTTAAAATCAGTTCCAACTCAAATAGGTTCAATTTGGAATTCCATTTTATTGGGATTTCACTTAAAATTTAAAATATTTAATATATCCTTATAACTTAATTACTTCTTCTTAACTTTTGTCACTCACATTCTTTCAATGCCTCCCACCTTTCAACACACACTCTCTCTTCTCTTACCACCTTCATTCTCTTCCCTTCCCTTCCCTTTTCTTTAAGTCACTTAATATAATATAAACCTATTTTTTTTAAAGGTTTAGTATGTAGATCTAAAAAAATTATCCACACGTATAGATTTTATGTGTTTAACTTAGAATAATAATACCAAGAATTTGTCAATACGTCTAAAAATTTCAAGTGAAGTTGTATTAATCATGACACCAGCAAAAAGTGACATAATTTTGTTCTACTTTAATAACATAAATTGGTTACTATAATTTGCCGTTAATAACTAATTTTGTTTTACTTGTTATGTCCTTATACCACCCAACAAGTTAGTTCTTGATAGTTCATGTTTATTTTCTGTTGTTGGTTTATCGTGGGAATTAAACATGAAGAATGGTGTGAAATTCAAAGTCCACAAACTAACCGGCAAGTGCACTGAGTCGTACCAAATAATACTTCAAGTGAGTGAGGGTCGATCCCACGAGGATTGATGGACCAAGAAACAATGGTTGAGTGATTCACTTAATCAGACAAGCAGAAAATGATGTTTTGGAGTTCAAAAGCATTAAACATTGATTTAGAAAGCAAATAGTAAAATTGGCGTGAAAAGATCTGTGAGAAAACTGTTAAGACTTCAGAGTTGTTCATTTTTCGGATTTCTATTTCTATTTCTTACCAACTATTTTAACCATGCAAGATTCAATTAATGGTAAATTGTGATTGACTAAGCCCTAATTCTTCAGTGATTTAGTCTCCTCTAACCTAGTCAACTGCCAATCTCGTAGTCACTTAATTTTTTATGGTTTCAGTGGCTAAGAGAAGGGGGGGTTGAATCTTAGCCCCTTTTTTGTTTAGCAACACTTGCTTGTCTTTGAAACAACTTCTGGTGATTTTTGTCTCGTCCCTAGCCACGAGACTTTTCTTTTTGTCTCGTCACTTGGCACGAGATATTTTGCGATTTTATCTCCTGGGTAGCAGAAACAGAAAATGGAGTAGAAGAGAAAGAAAATAACACCCAGATATATCCTGGTTCAGCTGCTAAGTGCAGTGCAGCTTACATCCAGTCTCCATCACAACAATGATGGAATTTCACTATAATCTTCTTGATTACAGACTGTAAAGTGCTAACTCAACTTACAAGGGGATTCCCACAGAATCATGATATACAACACAGATGTACAAAGGAACTTTAAGGACATCTATGGATTTTTCTTTTAATTTTGTACTCTCTGCCTTTTTTCGCTCTATGGCTTTTTCATACAAACCTTACTGTTTGCCTTTTTCCATGAGACTTAAGACATGACAAAATTAAACAGAAAAATAGAAAACAGAATACATTGAAGCTCAGGTAGCTCTGAGAACCCTGTGCCTTGCACTCTCACCCTTTCTCCTTGCTTCAAGCCGTGGCTGTTCTCCCCTTTTTATAGAAGGGGGAAGCCTCCACAGTTGAAACCAAAAACCAAGTCAACTTCTTCTTCTCCATGCAAACCGGTTCGGCCAGAGAGAGAGAAGAGATAACTCATGCAAAACCCAACATGCAATTACCTCTAGTCCTTCCTTGGTCATCAATCTTCATCAATCCGAGCGCTCCATCCTTGGCTTGCTCTCCAAGATGAATTTCTGGCCCTTGATGCTTCATGATGATGATAGCTTCATCTGCTCTAATCTCTGCCTCTTCCATCATGTAGCCACTCTAGCTACCTCCTGTGGTGGTTGAGCAGAATCATAGTCAAGCCATCCTTCCAAGGATCTTCTCCTTGCTGGCCGAGATCTTCTTCAACCATTTTTGGTATGAAGAAGCCAAGATCTCATCACCATATCTTACCATAAGTGAATGAGAATCTTAGCCACAACATACTTTTTGTTTGCTTTTTCTTGCCATCATCGTGATGGTCTTTTGGCGTGCCTTTCCTTCTTTCCGGTAGCTCAATATAGCTTCCATGACTTGCTGGGTAATGACCGAAAGAGAAGAAAGAAAGAATGAGAGAGAAGAAACAATTGGAAGAGAAGCAATTAAATGAATTAAACAAATTAATTGAAAATAAGTTGCTTTTCTTCCCTGAGTAGCGTGTACCCTTAATGCCATTAATCATATCAATGACAATCTCTCTCATGTTTTCAATGCATGTATTAACTTCACTTAAATGAAATTTGAGTTCCATCACATGGTGAATAAAAAAAACTGTTGGAAGCAAAGAAACTTTGCTTTCTTTGTTAAATGGATTCGGACCATGCATTTGGTCTTTTTAGCAAATATTAATTTGGGCTTATGATAATGATTTAATCAGGCCCAAATGATCACAAATTGCTTTAGCCATTTGATATAGGAAACATTCAACAAGGCTGAATGCTTATAAGCATATTGGGCTTGCAATAATTTTTCTTTTCTGTTCGGCCCAAAATAAACCTGCATTGCAAAATTATTTCAATCAACATTTAATCCAAACTTAATTTTGTAATTTAATTATATTAATACTGTTTGATCATCACTTAATTAAAAATGGAGTTTTCCAAACTCATCAATTTTGATTAGAGATTTAAGTACGATTTTAGTCTATTAGCCACAAAAACCCTAATTACCCAAATATAAGAAGATTATATGTCATGTATCCCGTTAAGTCCAAGCAATTAGTATTTAAGAGGAATTAATTTCAAGCTTTTGTCCAAGTAAATTACTTTTTCAAGATTTAACAAGAATTCAATTAGAAAAGGGTTATTTTCCAATATACCTTAATTCCTAGGATGAAGAACGAAAACAAATCCTTGAAATTGAAATCAATGCATTAATTAAAATAGATAGGCAATAGTATTAATCCATAGAATAAATAGAGCTCCTAACATTAACCAAGGAGGTTTAGTTGCTCATGACTCAAAGAGAAACTAGGGTTTTAAAAAGTGTAAACTATGGAATGAAGTGCTTAAGAGAGAAGATTTTCGAAGGGTTGAATCTTTTTCCTTTTATATCTGACCTAATTTGATTTGAAACTAAAATAAAATAATAAAATCTAAACCTAAAAGATTTTGTTTGTAAATCAAAATAACTAAAATAAAATAAAACACAATAATTAAAAGTCAAATCCAATTAAAGATGCTCCTTTGGTGAAGATTGATCCGAATCATTGGTACTAAACGGTAGATTCGGCGTTTAGCACCCCAGGTGGCAGAAACTCCCATTTCGATTCTAACTTCTTGGCGCTAAACGCCAGGCTAGTGGCAAAGAACTTCCAATCTTTTCTGGATTGCTGGCACTAAACGCCAGGCTTGGCGTTTGGCGTTTAGCGCCCATGCTAGCAGAAGCTTGGCACGTATTACAAGGCTTCTGGCGCTAAATGTCAGGTCTGCGTTTAGCGCCAGCTTGACTGATTCGAAACTCTTCTCTTTTCTTGTACACGCATTCTACCAAATCGATCCAAACTTCACCTAAAATAATTAAAACACCAAAGCAACTCAAAGTAGCATCCAAAGAGGTTTCAAACACTAAAATCTAATTAAAACTCAATAATTTCACCTCTAAAATGAATAGAAAATAAAGAAAAGATGCTCACGTATCAAAGAGTTATTTAATTTTTTAATCAATAATAATATTTTAAAATTTAATATTTTTAGATTAATCTAATTTTTGTTTTTTTAAAAGAGGTGAACAAATTTTAGTTGAAAAAAAAATAGTTAAAAAATATAATTTTTTAATTATCTCATGTCATTTAATATATAAATATATTTATTATTTAAATATGATGTTATATTAATAAAGGATAAAGTTGTCTAATATTTATTATGAAATTTTAATTCATTTGATAAACTGTTAGTTGATATAGGTCGTTATTATACCATATGCTAATTATAGTGAAGCTGGTTAGTTAGAGATTACTAACTGTTAACTTACCTTAGTTAGTTAGTTGGCTTTTGCTTAACTTGAGTTGGTTAGTCCACATGCTGTAGTATATATAGTGCAGTTGTACCGAATTTTACCCTTATGATTTTCCATTTTCTTTCGACAAGAAATTTGAATTATTTCACCACTTTCTCTGCTTCTCTTCCTTCTCGTTTTCTATCTCTGAACCTTCCACAATTCCAGTTTTCACATGGTGCAGTGAGCGTGAAAGATTCGCATCAGTGAGAGGAATCGATCGAAGTTCAAGAGAAAGAACAGGTTGTTGTTGAAAGCTCCCGATTCGGCCCATCCATGGTGAATGAGGAGCGAATGAAAGATCCATTCGAAGTGGCAGAGGACGAGTATTCTCCAAGCGACATTCAATGTCTCACAAAAGTTCTGAACCAACTTTCAAGATTTGGAAACCTACACTTGCAAAACAAGATAAACCAAAATCTACCAGCTGTCACTGTAAGTTCGAATTCGAACTATGACATACACAATCCCTATTACATGCATTCAGGAGAGAACCCTGGGATCTCCATTATGAATGTGACCTTAAATGCATCTAACTACCATTCTTGGGCTCGTGCAATGCAATTAGCCCTCAAATAAAGGAATATGCTACAATTTATTGATCGCTTATTACCTAAACTTGATATGAATGACAAGAATTTTTTGGCGTGGAAAAAGTGTAACACATATGTTGTTTCTTGGATAAATCTCTCCCTCATTACTGAAATTTTCCAAAGTGTAATATGGAATGAGAATGCTTGTGACATGTGGAATGACCTTAAACACAGATACCACCATGGAGATGTCTTTAGGGTAGCTGAATTGGAAGAAGAAATGTATAGTGTGAAGCAGGATGACCTAAGCATAACTGCGTATTGAACAAAATTGAGAGTCCTATAAGAGGAACTGAACTATCTGGAACCGATCCCTCAATGCTATTGTGGAGCTTAGTGTATTTGTGGATTAGGCGTGGTTATAGAAAAAACAAGCAAGAGAGACAATTGCACTCCCCTGATGTGAGTGAATCTCGAATCCTCATGAGCTCAGCTGATTTGATTTGAAAGTGCAAGACACCAACACCCTCCTCCAAATGGTAATTTTCGAGAAAGAGGAAGGTCAAATAGAGATAGAAGAGGTAGAGGAGGTAGAGGACCTCCTAAAATATTCTCTTACTGTAATAAGATAGGGCAGTTGGTGGATACCTGTTATAAGAAGCATGGGTTACCCCTCACATGAGACAGCAACCATACCGAACCATGAATTGCACAATCGCAGCACCTGGCAATGAAATTGGAGAAGCCAGTGACAGTCAATTGGATTTGACTAAAAAGGAAGATGGTGAAAATTCTCATCTCATGATATCTCAAGAACAAAGAGAAACATTAATTGCATTACTTCAATTAGGGAATAACCAAAATAACACTGCTCAGCAAAACCAGCCTGTACAGAACCACACAAGTATACCAATTTATATTATGCACATGAGTTCATATATTTCACACATCTCATTCACAAAATCTTTTTTTTTTTCAAAGTTATGGATAATATATAGTGGTGCAACTGACCATGTGTCCTTTTTCCTAAAAAATTTTTTTAGCTATCACTACTTTGATTCCATTCATGTGAAATTGCTTGATAGAAGCCAAACCTTGACAAAAATAGTTGGAACAGTGATTTTTTCAAATAACCTATATCTCACTGAAGTGTTGTATATACCGTCTTTTACTTTTAATCTGTTATCAGTATCTAAGGCTACAAAATAATTAAATTGCCACTTTTCTATCACTGACATGTGCTGTGAGATACAGGACAGGAGTACCTCGAAGATGATTGGGTGTGCTAAAGAATCAATTAGACTTTACATATTGAGAGCCAGCCCACTATGCTCACAAACTACCACCATATCTGCATCAACACCCTACACATTAGAAATTTCTAAAACTGCACCACAAATCTCTCTTTAATCACCACACATAACAAAAGCTGCACAACATTCTACGTACCACACTCACATGTTTTGAAAATATAGCATAGAAAATAATACCAAATTATGGCATCTAAGATTGGGGCATGTCCTTGAAAATAGATCTATTGTAATAAAGAAAAAATTTTCCTTCATAGAATGCACAGGTTATGTTGAACCTTGTGATCCTTGCCATTTTAGCAAACAAAAGAAACTATCTTTTACAAAAAACATTACACAATCTTCTAAAGCTTTTGATTTGGTACATCTAGACATATGGGGCCCTTAGCCATTCCTTCAATTCATGGATATCGATATTTTTTTAACAATCGTTTATGACAAAACCAGGTTCACCTGGGTTCATTTTTTCAAATTAAAGTCTGAAGTACCAATTCTAGTAAAGAATTTTGTGACACACATTGAGACACAATTTAGAAAAATTGTCAAGTGTTTTAGGTCCAATAATGGACCCAATTTAATTTGATTTTATTTTTTAAAGAAAAAGGCATCATTCATCAAACATCCTGTGTCAAAACACCACAACAAATGGTGTGGTAGAGAGAAAGTACCAACACCTATTAGGCATGGCTAGAGAACTTTTATTTCACTTTTCAATTCCGAAATCCTTTTGGACTTATACTATTAGCCATGCCGCCTTTCTCATATATAGGTTACCAAGCATCGCTTTAAAGGACAGAGCACCTTATGAACTATTATGTTCTGAAAAACCAGATTTACCGAGTTTGAAAGTTTTTGGTTGCTTGGCTTATGCTACCACCCTCACGGCATAAAGAAAGAAGTTAGACAAACAGGCAAGGAAGTGTGTGTTCTTAGGCTATAAGTCACACACCAAAGGTTTTATCCCGTATGACATTAATTCAAGAGATCTAATCTGTTTCTATCTAGAAATGTTCAATTCTATGAGGAAGTGTTTCCTTTTGAAAAGAATTTAGATTCTACACCTCAGGGTCATGTGTATGCACATAGTCAGCATATAGATAACACAAACTTGTTTTCTCCCATATATGACGAGCATCAAAACCATTCGAATCAATTTTTTTAGCACACACAATTTCGCACTAGCCCAGGACAACAATCACAATCTGTCGAGTCAGAAAATCATACATTGACACCCCTTCATCCACCAATTGAAAACCAGGAACCATATTCATCCCAGCATTCACCATTACCACCACTGCATTCACATCACTCATCACCTCCACAAATTATTCACCCTACTACTGTCCAAAGACCGAACAGAATTAGAAAACCACCAGCCTATTTGGATGACTATCAATGTGCAATGTTACCATCATCAGGACACATTCAATCACCAGGTACCCTCTTTCCAAATATATCACTTACCAACGACTCTCACCGAACTACAGAGCTTTTTCTTTAGTCGTGTCCACCATTTCAGAACCAAAATCATACAATGAAGCAATTCAATATCCTTGTTGGAAGAATGTAATAAATGCTAAACTACTTGCTCTTGAAAATAACAAGACATGGGTGCTTACCAAACTGCCTCCTAGAAAGAATGAAATTGGATCTAAATGGGTCTTTAAGGTGAAATTCAACGTTGATGGGACTGTTGAAAGGCACAAGGCCAGGCTGGTGGCTAAAGATTTTTAATCAAAAAGAGGGATTTGATTATTTTGACACCTTCAGTCCGGTCTTTGCATGACAACACTACGCGTTTTACTTTCTATCATAGTCCCCCAAGCTGTGGTATCTACACCAGTTAGATGTCAATACGGCATTTCTTCACGGGGATTTGCTGGAAGATGTATACATGAAGGTCCCTGATGGTCCTGAAGCCCCTGCTGGATCAGTTTGCAAGCTTAACAAGTCCCTTTATGGACTTAAATAAGCTAGTCGCCAGTGGAATACCAAGCTTGTCTCAGTCTTATCTGAAGCTAGATATGTACAATCCAAGTCAGACTATTCACTCTTCACTCAGCGAACTCCATCTAATTGCACAGCCATTATAGCCTATGTTGATGACTTGGTTTTGGCAGGCAACAACATTCAAGAAATTACCCAGATCAAACGGCTATTGGATGCCCGCTTTAGCATCAAGGACCTGGAAAAACTCAAATATTTTCTTGGCATGGAAGTTAATTGCATACAACACTAAGGGGCTTGCTTTGTTCCAAAAGAAATATACCACAAATTTGATAGAGGAATTTGGGTTGATTGAAGCCAAACCCATATACACATTGATGGATTATTCCACTCATCTATCAAAGACCTTTGGAGACCCTATGGATGATTCAAAGCTCTATCGTCACCTCATTGATAAACTACAGTATTTGACTAACAACAAGGCCAGATATTGCATTTGTCGTGGGTAAACTCAGCCAGTACCTAGAGTCCCCAATGACTGAACACTACGAAGCTGCTCTGTGAATACTTCGCTACCTCAAGAAGGCCCCTGTTGCGGGTCTCTTCTTCCCTGTCAACACTGATTTCAGCCTCATTGGGTTTGCGAACGCTGACTGGGCAACTTGTCCAGACACAAGAAGATCTGTTTCTGGCTACTGTTTCTTCCTAGGGACCACCTTAATCTCTTGGAATGAAGAGCAGTAAGCAGCAAACTGTGTCTTGATCATCTTCGAAAGCGGAATACCGGACATTGGTAAATGCGACGTGTGAGGGTCTGTGGCTTCTTCAGTTATTAAGAACTCTTGGCGTTGATCATGTGCAGCCATTCACCCTCTATAGCGATAGTCAATCCGTACTCCACATGGCCGCTAATCCATTTCTGCACGAGAGTATGAAGCACATAGAGGCTGACTGCACATTGTGCGAGACAAGGCCAATGAGTGGATCTTGAAGCTGTTCCCTATCACATCTGCTAACCAAACAGCAGATTTGCTCACCAAAACACCTGCTCCAGGATCCTTCTATTCATGTTATCGCAAACTAGGATTGTTAGATCTTTACACTCCTAGTTTGAGGGGGGAATGTTAGTTGATATAAATCGTGATTATACCATATGCTAATCATAGTGAAGCTGGTTAGTTAGAGATTACTAACTGTTAACTTGCCTTAGTTAGTTAGTTGATTTTAGTTTAACTAGAGTTAGTTCACATGTTGTTGTATATATAGTGCAGCTATACCGAACTTTACCTTTGTGATTTTCCATTCTTTTTCAACAAAAAATTTGAATCATTTCACCTCTTTCTCTGCTTTTCTTCTTTCTCATTTTTTTGTCTCTGAACCTTTCAGAGTTTGAATTTTTACATGAACATTCTAAACATTGGAATTCAATTCAATTTTATAATTGCGCTAATTCATTCTAAATATTAAAATTCAATTTAATTTTGACTGAGATTCAATTATTGATAGAATTCAATTTAATTTTATACTATTAAAAGCTTTTAAAGTATTGCGAAAAAAATTGTTGAAATGGTTAATACTCAATTCTTCTCTTGAGTATTTTATGTATGTCGACTAACAATTGGTTACCAAGCACTCCTAACACCATATAGAATATGGCTGTTATTAATTAATTAAGTATTTAAATTATTTTATAATTAACAAAACAAAAAAATACACGTTGATTATTAAGAACTGTTTCCATTGATGATAAGAAAATTCTGAACCCCTAACAAGTTTCTTCTTTTTTTTTTTTTTACTCTTTTCTGAAATTGCAAATAGAAAATGGTAAGAAAATAAACAATTGACAATTAATAATTCATCATTCCACAAGAATACAAGAATTAGACAAGAGTTTATATCATATATCTCTTATTTATTTATTTCAACAATTTCTTCCTTGCACAATTGTTCGACCTTTGTATTTATTTATTTTAATTACCTTAATTAACATAACAAATAGTAATATTTTTTAAGAAATAAGAGGCGTTAAAAAAATCTATCAAATTTTGTTTTCTTATTCTAAATTCAATAGTAATGCTCAAAATGATATTGAATAATTTTATACAACCTACTTAACAACATTATATAAAAAATGAGATTATTTTAAAATTCTTTTCAAATTTAATTATAAATATAATGACTTAGTTCCATAAATTATTGTTTGACTACAACTTAAAAATACCAAGATCTTAAGATATATTATTTAATTTCTTTTTTTTTCATGGTATCCCCTGACTCGACAGGTTAAGGATTAATTCATCGCGAGTTAGAACTCCATTTAAGGGTTCACCATTGGCCAATGAATTGCTACATGTACCAAGCGAACTTCAAACCCTGACACTGCTTAAGCAGATTAGTAAGCTAACTATTAGACTAACCTAAGTTTGTTTATATTTTTTTAATCTTTTGTATACGATATAATATAATTATTGACTTGAGATACATTTTATAGATTATATTTTATTAATTTTTTGCCATATGACATTTTTATTGTATTTTGTATTTGTTTGCCCCTCTCCTATAAAATTCCTTGTTCCAAAATGTGTATATTGCCTTCCATACTCAATATATAAGAGCTCAGGTTCTGGATCAAGTCTTCATTCTCTAAAAGCTTAAAGCATTACCTTCTCAAAGCTTTATCCTTCACAAGTTTTATGATTAAGTTTCATTATCTACAAGTTTTGCAGACTATATAGCTTCCATATTTTGTATTCCATATACAGGATATTTATACTCTCTAATATACATGTAATATTTACTTTTTTGCAGCTATACTCACTTATTTTCTTATTCTCAATTAAGCTTTGACCACCACTGTGAAAGAGTTTTTGAAAAAAAAAAGAAAAAATAAAAGAACAACTCTCAAGATAACACGATCTTATCAAGTGTAAAAACGACAAAATTTAGAAAATCCGTTCTCCTTCTTTTAGCTTTGATTTCATCCAAATTTTCTTTTGGAGATCTAATAATAACAATTATTCTTCTTAGGCATTCTATTTATTTTCGTCACCAAAATTGCGAAAGCCTCCTTAGACAATGAAGTGGCAGAGCATGAAAAGAAGAAAGCGCCATATTCTAGGAGCCCAAACTATGTGATTGAATAAATCCTCCTCCATCTGTTGTGGGTCGAGAACTCCTTCCCCTTCTTCAAACTTTGATTCATATTTTTCATAGAGAAATCTCTAATCAACGATAAAACAAGATCTATTTTAAATCATATTTAAGGAATTCCTTTGTTCGGACCGAAGAAACAATGTCACTCGATCATTATCAAACTGACTGCGACCTTTTGTTTGTCTATGAGAATCCGACCAGAGCGCCTTCTACTTCTAATAGGCCATGAACTAGATCAGAATCATTCTCAACAAGTTCATAAGAAGTGATTCCATTTTTTTCAGCAAGTCCGGGCAGAGACCAAAGGTCTTGTGCGACCGATCTAGTAGAACAACTCAAAAGATGAAGTATCGTTAATTCCTTCGTGCTCGTTCCAATTCGAAGTATCATTTGTACAAATAAGAATCCCCCTCAACAATTTGGATTTGGCCCCTGAAACGCTACCTCTTGTAGCATTCAGTTGCAAAGAGTTGTGCCTACCAAAACATGTCAATGATAGTACTTAGTAGAATAGTTCCATTGAGAGGTTCTTGAAAGAAAAATGATAGTCCGTGTGTGCAATTTTGATGCATTCTGGTTAAAGCTTGAATCCAAAAACAATGTCTAAAGTGAAAAGCTATTTGAATCAGCCCTTATACATATATCTTGTAATGCAACCTTCCATAGAATTATAGAAATGACATTGTTTTCAGCAATTTTTCTTAATAGAGTTTTGTTTAAGAGCAAAAGTAAGAAGAAAATAATAATCAGTGCAATTTTTGAAGAAAATTCATACTGGAGAAGTTCAATTTTTGTCTGCCCCATGCTGCAACTTAACATGCTTCAGTGCACCTAGGAATCAGTAAGGTAGATCGGTATTACTCGTGGAACAAAGATGAAATCCATGTCAAGAATCCAAAATACTCAACCACCAATACAGGGTCAAAATCAGTTTGATAAAATAAGTTAATCAGCAACGAAGCTATATCATAGTTCAACTTTTGATCCCAAAAGAAATTGTACTAACATTCAAAGATATTCTAAAAAAATGCAACCTCAAATTGTACAACATTGTTTCACTTTTAATTTTTTATTCTAACCTCAGCCATCACAATGCAAAGAAGATTTAGAAAAACCAAAGAAATAGATGTAAAAACAATTGTATTTGGAGTTAGAATCACCAGATCTTTTAAGACAGGTGTAGCTGATAACAAACACCAAAACTCCAAACCATGTTTTAATAATAAAAGCTTTTTCAACATGTTTAAACAATGTCAATGCAATAATCCCTATATAGGATTTCAACAAGTAATGAAACAGTTCAACTACGCATTAACAGAAAATCTCTGTGAAGAGCTATTTCATATGTACATATTTTTCGGTTGGTTAAGTTTCTAAGAATTACAACTGAGTAACACTAACTATGAAAATGACCAAAGGTTTTAAGATACTTCATATTTAAACCATATTACCCAAATTCACATTGTGTGATAACATACTTTAATATACAGATTTCTTCAACTGTCATCAGATTGTAAAAAATATCAAAACGTCAAAAACAGTTAACAAAAAAGTGGGGTCATGCATTTAGCAGATGAATTCGTTTTGAAGATAGCAGTGAAAATCATATACCTATGCCATTAATCTTAGGCTCTTGGCACTACATATCTTTTCCTATGTCAAATAAAGCACAGTTGCTCATCACACCAATCATGAGCTCTAGGTTACTATCAAGAAATCTTAAGCACTAACAAATCAGTTACAACAAAGAATATCTACCAAAATAGAATGCATTATAGCCATGGAAACAAACAGAGACTCAAAAGTCATCCAATAACAAAAGTTCAAAATTCATTCATAATAATGAGATAACCAAAACCGGTGGTATTGAGTTCATGATAATTCCCAAATCCTCCAATCCAATTGCTACAAAATTTACCAAGTTTTGTAATAATTTCAACAATAATAGAAAAATTATTAATTTGAGTTATGTATCTTACCTTCTATAAACCATTCAATAAGCCTCTATCAATCATTTCCCGGAAGACAATGAATATGGGGGAGTTTACTTTAAATATGGGGGAAATGGAAAGATCGAAAGAAAATAAGAGTGCAGGGAAGCTTCACAACTAACAAGGATTCCCTTTGAATGCTGAAAATCACAACCATTTCAGCTTAGGAATAAATTAACATCAATGCACATATATAATTACAAAAGCCGGTTTGTGTAGCCATAAATCTTATTTTTTATTCATTGACATCTGTTGAGTTTGTATACCATTTCACTGTAAATATAGGATTTTATCCTATAGATTTATTTAGGTTTTGTTAATATAAGTAAATATATAATGTGATAGGTATGTATTAATTATATTTTTAAAATATTTTGATAAAAAAATTATATTATATAATAATATCTTTAACAAAAGTAGTTAGTTAATAAATTTTGAATATAATAATTTAATTATTTATCAAGTAATGTAAAATAAAATTTTAATTATTTTTATATTTTTATATTACAATTTAAAATATTATTTTAATATAATTTTTTAATATTATAAAAATTTTTTGTATAATAATTAATCTTGATTAATAAAAAATATTCATATATTTTGTATTTATATATTTTATATTTAATTAGAAGAACAGCAAAAGAAAGTTTTGGTGAATCTAAAGGAATAGGACCAAGAGACAAGGAGTCCTGGTGGTGGAATGCGAGTATACAAGAAAAGATAAAGATAAAAAGAGAATGCTTTAAAGAGTGGTCTTTATGCTGCAATGCAGATAACTGGGAAAAATATAAGGCGGCTAAGAAAGAGACAAAAGTGGCTGTAAGTGAAGCAAGAACAAGAGCATATGAGGGTCTCTACCAGTCTTTGGACACGAAAGAAGGAGAAAAAGGTATATATATAATTGCAAAGAGCCGGGAAAGAAGAACGAGAGATTTGGATCAGGTTAAGTGCATAAAGGATAAGGATGGAGAGGTGTTGGCTCAAGAGGAAAAGATTAATAAAAGGTAGAAGAGCTACTTCTACGAGTTATTTAACGAGGGACAGAAGACTCTTCCGAGCCTTGGTCGATTATGCACAA
>NC_029776.3:94386623-94393154 GCF_000817695.3 Arachis duranensis
ACAGAGCACAATGGCGTCGTTTGATTCATGTAGCCGACCCCACTTAGTGGGATAAGGCTTTGTTGTTGTTGTTGTTGTATATTTAATTATTTAAAAATAAAAGATTTTGTAACTATTTAAAATATTGTGCGTTAAAATATTATCATTTAAAATATTTATTTATGTATTAGAATATTCTGTATTTATTAGAGTCAATGAATGTTCTTCTTTTATATTAACATTTGATTTTCATCTAATAAAATCTAATAATTTATGTAAATATGACACTTCTAATAAATATATAATTATTGTACTCATTTTAGACATATAAAAAAAACCGCGAATAGCCCACTATATGTTTCTTAAATCTCGTTTCCTTGTCCCTACGCCACCCGTCTATAAAATTACAAACTTGAACTTAGAGTTGGCAACAATAATTTTGGGGCATTGATTTGAATGTTAAATATTTCTTGTTCATGAATCTTAAGCATCTACTATAACAACCCCCTTTACTTTCCCTCAGCATGATGAATTATCTTCAAGAATTAGCTCCTTTTAACATAGAGGAAGAAGATATGTTGGCTTCTTGGATGGGAATGATGGTATTCACCCATTTTGAATTTAATTATAACTTTGTTCAATAATTGTTTTTGAAGAATATTGTTATGGAACGGTATCAATCCTTGCGTTGGTACGTATTTTTTACATTTCAATTTTACTTATACATGGTTGATGGTCCTTAAGGTTTGCTCTTGATTAGTGCAATGTATACAAGAATTAAGATATATGAATGCATTAAAATATAACTATCTTTTCCTTCAAATAAAACTGAGTTAAATTTTAAGAGGATCCTTTAAATTGGTTACATGTATTAAATAGTTTACGAGATTTTAATTGCATTTATTAGGTCTTTGACAATAACAAATATGCACTACATTAGTCTTTTCGTTTTTTTTTTTTTCATCAAGTAGCTCATTACATCGTTAGAAATTAATATAATGCACTTTTCTTAATTTCACATAATTAATTAGTACAATTAAAATTTTATAAACTATTTTAGTACACACAACTAATAGAAAAATTACTTTAAGACTTCACTCAGCAAAATACGATTAAAATATATCATCACAATGTCTGTATAAAAAATGCTAGTTATCTCTACTTTTTGTGCATTTGGCTTAGTATCTTGATTCATCCTCCAAATGCTTAAACTGCTTATGATATCTATATCAATAATGTGCTAATCAATTTGAATTATTGTCAAACATACACTTTCAACTAATATTTTATCCAAAAATCACACATTGGTCTTTCCTGGTATGTATCACGGTTTAAATACCATTCTTTGGTCACTTAATTTTATATACTTATTCTTGTTTTTATCTTTGGTACTTTTGTTACTAAGCTTTGGAATACCAGATAATTTATGTTGATTTTAATCTAATAATTCTTTCACTCTCCGTTTTATAAGGAGTTACCAATTCAAGTTGTGCATGGCATCATGATTTTATCCCTTAAATGCATATTCAACCAAAATAGGAGCAATTATTTGTCCAAAATTTCCTTCTCCAGTGTAACTGTTGTATTCGTAATTTTTGAAGTAATACTCGTATGATTCCTAAAATTAGTTGGATAAGCGATTTTTAAACTAAGTTTCTTATATATTTAGAAACACGAATATGGTCCCAATCAAACTTTTTCTAGTATCCGTTACTATAAAGTTGATGTGTACAGAGAGATGGAGTCTCATATAAAGAAAGGAAAGAGGAGTCTCATTCTCATATTCAATTTTCTTTTATAAATTACATAGAAATGTTAGTTTAGCCTCCTAAAATATTCAGTTCAGTCTTTTCAATATTACAAAATTATTTTTTTTCCCTAAAATTTAGTCTCCGTTGTACAGTTGAATGTCATTTTCAACTATTTGATATAATACTTTTTAATTGTGTACAATATAATATTCAAAATTGGTTGTCTTTGTCATATAAATTAATTTTGGAATACTATATTAACTGCAACTAAAAGATGTTCATATTAACAAGCAATTATAGTGTCATAGCGACATTCAATTGTAGCTATGCAGTTGGTTATGACTTATGAGATAGGAGTTTGTCTCATATAATAATGGAATCACATTTCTAAAAGTGATGAAGATTGAAGAGATGTAATTGATCATTTTAAAAAAAAAATAAATAAAGGGTTAAATTAACCAACTACCTGAAGCTGCCATTTCTTTTTCTCAAATGGTAAGAACCCTTCTTTTGTTACATTAATATAAAATTTTTAAGACCTTGAAATATTGGCATGCAATGAAAGTCAGAGTAAAAAATATGTAAAATAGGGAAAAGTATAAATTTTTTGTCTTTGAAATTTATTAAAAATTTTAAAAATACCTTTAGATTTTATTTTGTTTCAATTTTTTTATCTAAAAGTTTTCGATTTACATCAAATTTATCCCTAACGACTAATTTTTCAAAAAATATACTTTATCCTATAAAATAAAAACACACACCAAAAGAAACATAACATTTGTCCTTCAATATTCATGGTGTAACTTCTTGAGACGATAAGAAATTGAAATTTCAGTTGATTATATTCATCTATATTGTTTTGTCCTTTCTCTTCTTCATGCACATATCTACCAATAAGTAGTTACATAACCAAATTAAAATTCATCCTTTATTGTTGTGAAGTTTCTTTTTCTCTCATATAACTCAAAACTAAACCTTTTTTTCCAGTGATTCTATTCATTTTCATCACTAAAATTACTATAGCCTCCCTAGACAATGAAGTAGTAGAGCATGCAAAGAAGAACAACAATTTGGTATTGGCCCTTGAAATGCTACCTTCTATAGCATTCAATTGCAAAGAGCTATTCCTTCCAAAACCTGTCAGGGTTAGAATAGTTTGTGTGTAAATTATGCTTAGTTTTGATTCATTCTGGTTAGAACTTGAATCAGCTCTTGTATAGATTATAACTTTCCATAGAATTATAGAAATGACATTTTTGTTTTGAACAATTTTTCTCACTAGAGTTTGGTTTAAGAGTAAAAGAAAGAAGAAAATAATGCAACTCTTTCCAAGACTTTGAAGTTCATATCTTTTCAAGATCAACAATGCATTCGTAGTTCTTGGAAACTCCAATGGTCTTTTGCCTTGGTTATTGATAGATATTCTATTCATAATCACAATGCACAACCAAATCTCCTACCAGGTCTCTGGTTCTCGACACTTGAGAACCACCGATCTGCTTCTGCAATGCCTTCAACACCGTCATTATTTCAGCAAATTTGGATCTCTGCAATACTTAAGACTATCATCCTTATTTCATTATGATGCTAAGATTGATTCCTCAAAGTTTATAGCAGCATCAACCATATTCTATCTTGTTTGAGATCAATTCATTTTATGTTTATTGGTCTAATCTGAAGAGTAATTTTGTGAAAGTAGCTATTATTCACTTCCATCTAAAACTAATCTGAAGCTTATAATTGAATGGTGGATTCAACTAGAAACCAAATAAGCTGACAAAATATTAAATCAAGTGTCTCGCAATTATTTCAAAGAGACAAACTGAAATCCAAGTATAAAGGAAAATTCATACTAGAGATCTTCAATATTGTCTGTGCCAAAAGAAATTGTATTAGCATTCAAAAATATTCTACAAGAACAAATGCAATTTCAATCTGTACAACATTGTTTCACTTATAATTCTTTATTCTAACCCCACTCATCACAATGCAGAGAAGATTTAGAAAATACCAAAGAAATAGGTGTAGAAATAGTTGTACTTGGCATTAAAATCACCAAATCTTTCATGACAGGTGTAGCTGATAACAGACAACAAAACTCCAAACCATGTTTTAATAATAAAAGCTTTTCAACATGATTTTAAACAAGAACAATGTAATAATCCCTATATAGGATTTTTCAATAAGAAATAATGAAATAATTCAATTAAGCATTAACTGAGAATAACATTAGTTCCAAAAATGAACAAGGGTTTTAAGATAACATTAATTACAACTGTACCTTAATTATGGAAATGAACATAATGTACATATTTTCAATTGATTTCTAAGAATTAAAGCCGAGTAACATTAATTTTGAAAATGAACAAAGGTTTTAAGATAATTCATATTTGAACCAAATTAGCCAAATTCCTAGAAATTCCTTCTTGCACAGCTTTTTTTATTTGAAACATCAAGTGTAATCACAGACTTAGTATACAGGTTTCTTCACCTATGATCAGATTTTAAAAAATAACAAAAATGTTGAAATTGTCAACAAAAAAGGGGGTTCATGCATTTGGTAGAAGTATTTGTTTCAAAGATGGCAGTGAAAATCATACATCTATGTCATTAATCTTGCCACCGCATACCTTTTAGAAGAATTCTAAGAAGATTCAGTCAAATAAAACACAGTTGCTCATCAGACCAATCATGAGCTCTTAATTACTATCAAGAAATCTTAAGCATTAAGCCACCAGTTACAACTAGGAATATCCGCCGAAACAGGATGCATGATAGCCTTGGTAACAAAGACTAAAAAATCAGCCAATAACACAAGTTCAAAATTAATTCAATAACAGTGAGATGACCAAAATCAAGGTGATAGTGAGTTCATGGCATTTCCCAAATCCTCCAACCCAATAGATATAAAATTTACCAAGTTCTGTACAAATTTTGACAACAGAAAATTTATTAATTTGAGTTAATTTATTCCTCCTTAGTGTCTCTTCAATAAGCCTCTAGCAACCATTTCCCGAAGAAGTTTCTCCGCCATGTCATTCTCATCTTTTCCAAACAAAGCACGAATAACAGTTTCAAAAGTCACAGCATTTGGTAAGCAACCATTGTGTTCCATTTCCGACAGCAGGGCCAATGCTTCTTCAAACAAGCCCTCTCTGCAGAGCCCACTGATCATAATAGTGTATGTCCTCACATTTGGAGGATAGCCTTTCATAGAAAGATCTTGAAAAATCTCTTTTGCAACTACAAGTCTTCCACCTCTGCATAGGCCATCAATAAGTACATT
The DNA here is from genome assembly GCF_000817695.3 of Arachis duranensis. NCBI lineage: Eukaryota > Viridiplantae > Streptophyta > Magnoliopsida > Fabales > Fabaceae > Arachis > Arachis duranensis. Next base: position 94,391,640 of record NC_029776.3, read on the forward strand.
GTACATGCATATATCTGGGTCAATGCCACTCTCTTTCATTTGCTTGAATAACAGAAGTGCCTTGTCAACTTGTTTGATACTGAACATCCCATCCAACAAGGAATTGTAAGTGACTACATTAGCGGGTGGACCTCTATCGTGCATCTTGACAAGAAGCTCCAAAGCACAAGATATTCTCTTTGATTTGCTCAAGCCATCAATAAGAGTGTTGTAAGTTACCATGTTTGGAACCAAGTACTTACGATGCATTTCTTCAAAGAGACTCAAGGCTTCATCGACCATTTTACTTTTGCACAAGCCATTAATCATGATATTGTAACTTTGAACATTAAGTAACACTCTACTTTGGGCCATTGTGTTGAATACATATTTTGCCTTATTTACCTGATTAACCAAACAATATCCGTCCATTAAGCTGTTATAAGTAACCACATCTGGTTTCACACCACGTTTTGTCATCACAGCCAACACATTTTTTGCATCTTTGATCTTTCCTTCCTTGCATAGCCCATCAATCAAAATACTATAGGTATGAACATCAGGAGTAATGTTTCTAAGCACCATATCACTTAACAAATCAATGGCTTCCTTATATTGACCCTCAAGACACAATCCAAAAATGAGAGAACGGAAATGGCGGTGGAGAAATGGTTGGTGTTGGCAAGAGATCCCAAAATCTTGGTGAATTGGATGATGGATGGAGGACGACGCATAGAGAGCATGCGAGTGAAGGAATGAACAGCTTCATCAACTTGGCGAGTAGAATGAGAGTGAAGGGATGAAGAGGAAGGGAAGGAAAGAAAATTAGGGATTTGGAGAAGAGAATACCTAAAAATGAAAGTGAACCTTGAGGTTGAGGATGACAACATTTTAGTGATTCGCACTTTCGCTGTTAAGTTAGAGGGAGTGCTCTCTGCTCTCTGCTCCAAGACGTAGACGACTAGACGTTGCTATGTCTGCGCAAATAGTTCTCCCAATTGTTTTGGGTATGTCTAAGACAGACAACAACTTTGCGCAGCGTATTACATGCGTCAACTCTATATAAATCATTAGATTCTATTAAAAAAAATTAAAGACTAATATAAAAATAAAATATTAATGAATCCTGATAAATATAAAATATTTTAATATATAAATAAGTATTTTTTTATATATAATATTTTAAAGAGAAATACCACTCTCTTTTTATGCGAGATACTAAAATGACACTCCCTTCTCTTATATTTTATAAATGTACATTCTCCTCCTTTCTAATTTTTAAAAAATCTCCTCTTTAATCTATTTTAAACTTTTTGTGTTAACTAGTGTTAACTTTATCCATTTTTCAAGAAAAAATAAATTATTTTTTATAAAAGTATCCTTTAGCAAAAATTTTATTTGTTATCATTAAATTTTATTTACCAAAATACTCTTTAATAAATTATTTTTTATTAATTAAATTGTATTTTTACTAAAATATTTTAAAAAAATTTAATAATTAAATTTATTTTTTCTAAGATATTTTTCAATAATTTT
>NC_029776.3:94393903-94428066 GCF_000817695.3 Arachis duranensis
TAATTATTTTTATTAAAAATATTATTATATAATCTAACTTTTTATCAAAATATTTGTAAAATTTAAAATATTACAATTTTTCTAAAATTTACTCTTTTATTTTATTGTATTTTTTTTTCTTCCGATTTCAACAATTCACCAATTAGTATTAACTGTTCATACTGACTATTCATTGTTTTTGACAATCTTAAGTTCTAAATTTTAAATTTTAAATCTTAAACTCGAGTTAAGTACGATTTTAGTCCTTAAAGTATAGGTTGAAAATTTTTTTGTCTCCAATCTTTTTTTGCATACAAAATAGTCCTTAAAGTTTAACTTGATTTTAAAATAATCCATAAGATTTAACTTGGTTTTAAATTTTTGGCTGCGAAAACCGAGGCAGAGGTGGATCATAGAAAGCTTTTTCTTCTTCGCTTCTCCTTTCTTCTTCTTCTCTTTTCCTTTCGCAAGAGCAGAAACACCCACCTTCTCTTATTTTTCTTTTTTTTATTGTATAATTTTTTTGTTATGAGTAATTTAGTCTAAAATTTTAATATTTAAATAAAAAGGACAATTTTAAACTTTAGGAACGATTTTATATACCAAAAAAAATTAGGGACAAAAAAATTTTTTGACCTATACCTTAGAGATAAAAATCTTACTTAACCCTAAATTCTATATCTTAAATTGATTTTATTTTTTCTAAACCAAACAACAAAAAATTTAATTTTTTATCCATTTTTTTCGTACATATTTTTTTTCAAATTCCTTCTAACCAAACAATGTGTTAGTAGCATTTGCTATCTTAGGACTAACGAGTCTAATGTTTGCTAGATGAAAAATTTTCTATTCTTTTGCAAATAATCATTAATTCTATTCTATGAAAAATCATTTTATAAATTTTATTTCTTACTTTTTTTCTATTTTTTATAATTTAATTTTCGTATCGAAACAAACGGGCAAATTAGAAATACACTCCTTTTTTTGAATTGTACTATTTAAAAATCTCACATAATTTTTTGGTTAATGTGCAAAATGTATTGAACTTCTAGCTAAAGTAATTTTTTTGTTTTCATGTTTCACTTTTGACAGTAAAATGTACTATTTTAAGATAGAAATATAGACCTATTTTTAACTAATTTTTTTTGTATAAAAATAAAAGTAGTGATATATTTTAATATTATAATTTTTATTTTTTCTAATTATAAAAAATATACAAATCAGAAAGTCTAATTTGTAATTTTTGTATCTCAAATTTTTTTTTAACACAAATCAAATCGTCTAATTTTTGTACCTCTACAAATCGGACGATCTGATTTCTGTACCTCTGACAAATCGAACAGTTCAATTTTTATTTCTCTAATTAAACGGTTACACATTTAAAAATAACACTCCAACAATCCATATTTCAAAAAAAAAAACGCCATTACCACTCCAATATAAAAAACAAAAAGTGACCTCGAGCTCCTCATTTTAGTAACCTTACCTTAGTGTTGTCTATAACATGAACCTCTTTAACTACTATAGTACTTGCTCAATTGCTAGTTTTGTTGCTTTGCTATTATAATTGCAGCTTGGGCTTTATCTTGCTCTCCCTGCATTTCTTCTAAACTGTTTTTGTAGTTTTGCAATCTCTTGTCCTTTACCTTATTCAAGGTCAATTAGTATATTGAGAATGGTATAATATTCAACCATGGTTATTAATGAATTTTTATGATGTATTTCTCTTAACAGACTAATTATTATGTGAGTTCTTTGGGGTATTATGATACGAAAGAAAAAGATAGATTATTTGTCGGATTATCAAAGTAGGAATTCACTGATTTTATTTAGAAAATTCATTGTTTTATGATTTGTTTGTATTTTTCTATTTTCACTAGCATTAGTTTAACTGGCCATCAGTTTAGCCACTGCATTCTCTTTACTCATAAAACTTTTTGATTTGTGCATTCTTAGCCTCATTGTCCTGTTATCATTTTTAGTCCTTCTTAGCTAGTAGATATCACAGCCTTGTGATTAAAAAACAAGGAGGATTTTCCTCGTGAAAAATTTAAGGTGATTGTTGGGAATAAGTAGTATGACCACAATCTAGTTAATTATATGTCAAATAATTTGTTATTATTATTATATTAAAATATTAATATAATAAAGTCTTTGATTAAATTTAGAGATTTATCATTGTGATAGTGATCATAATATTGAGAGATAAATCTTGTATAATTTAATCTAAATTGTTCTTGGTCATAGGATTATTAAAAAAGACATTAATAATCCGAAAAGATCAATATATATATAATGGACTTCATTGGATGAAGATTAATAGATCTCATTTATTAAATTATATATATAGATGGTTATATAGGGATATGACCATTGAACTGTCTCACTCTGAGAATTCTCAATGGTTATAATTACCGCATATTTGTCAATAGGATATTCTCAAGATGAACATAGTAATAAAGTTTCCTTTTACCTGCGACTATCATAATAATTAACAACGTATTTATTATAATTTGATTCTGGACACCTAATACCCTATGGTGCTAGTTGAATGGATATTGGGTATGATTTAAATACTTGTAGAATTAATGATCAGTCAATAAGGAATCCGTCAACTCTCGGTAAAGAGTTTGAGCTCTATGATTATAATGACTGAGATGAATAAAACCTTGGTCAAGGGGATTGAATGAATGAAGAAATGAGTTTCTTATGTCATTCACAGTTCATTATAATAATGGTAACAAGTTAGAGTTTGACAATTAAACCATACTCTAAAGGTTAACCAAGAGTTGGAAAGATGGAAGGAATTATACTTTGTTCTTTTGAGGTTCTTAGTAAAAATATATTACTTCATACTATCGGGTCGTTGAGGAGTGTTGCTAGACGCCAACCTTGATTAGTAAAATTTAGTATGACTAATTTACTACCCGCTTAGTATTGAATCTATGGGGTCACACACTAACGAGTGCTCTAATCTTTGCTGTAGAATTATTTAAATATTATTTTGGTTTGATCAAATAAATAATTATATTAATTCAGATGGAATATTATTATATTTTTTGCTAGCACCAAAAATATAATAATAGTATGATAATTGAGAATATTAAATGAGATTTGAGAATAATTAGTTATTCTATTTCTAAATTTGGATGAGATCCTAACTGATTTTGTTTTCAAATTGAGTTATGATATGATTTATAAAATTTGAAGGATTCAGATTTGGAATTTCAAGATATGATTTAAATTTGAATTGAGAATTAAATTTAAAATCAGTAACAAATCTCATGCTATGTATATGTATGCCAAGAGTAGAGGAAGGTGATGTAGACGCAAATAACAGAAGTTTTATTCATTTATCTCTACACACATAAATATATGTGAGTCTAATTCTTGGAGAAGAATTTTATGGCATGCAAAAAGTTGCAAGAGGTTTCTCAATTTAGATCAGATGTCCATTGGTCAAGGAGTTGACAGCAAATGTTGGTCTCGGTGTGGATACGCATAGCGCCTTCATACCATCGAAGGAGAAAAAGATTTTTACTAACGTACTCAGGTGTTTAGATCTGATCTATATATTATTATTGGAATAAAGTAAATCTTTAGGATTATCTTCTTTTCTTCCATTACGTGTTATGAACACATGGTAATCCTTCAGTGACAACCTGGATTGCGAATGGTCTTATAATACCACCTTGTCATAAGAAGTATAAACATTTACAGGTAACATTCTTATTCTTTTTGTGGGAATTTATTTTGATCAAATCAGGAAAAGATTTATCATCCTTTTACTTAAATTTAGGAAACATTAAGAGTGCACACATTAAAATAACTCAGAATTAAGAACGTGATGTTTGAAAGGGTGAATATACAAATAAAGAATTTTCACTATAATGTTGAAGGGATTATTTTGATTGCTCATGCTTTTATTAAAGATGGATACTCTAATGAAGATCTTAAATTATCTTCATGTAAGGATGCTTCTGTTTAGCCATTGGATAATAGATTGTTTTGATTTTAGTATGTTATAAAAGTTATATCTTTATTTAAAGTATGACTAAAAAAATATGTCAAAATTTAATCAAATAACTTCATGAGATATTTTTAACATCTTTATTAAAGTAGGTATCTTTATTAAATGGCAATTCTATGCCAAAGTTTGAGTTCTTCAAAATTGCAGGGGTGTAATTTCATCTAGAGAGCATTATATAACATCTGAAGAAGAAAAAAATATTTAAAAATTTATCAAACTCATTGGAGAAAAGAAAGCTAGATGGTTCACGAAGATGTTAGTACCGAATGCTTAATGCATTTTAACATGTTTGAGGGCCAACATCCATGAAAGAAAAAACATTTTTTGCAATACCAATAAAGAACAGTTTATTCTATTTTGACTTTTAACCGTGACTTAGGATTTATTGATTAAATAAAAAAACACTCAGGTTGATGTGAAATTGATCCTTGCAAGTACTCCCAAATAATTCAGAATCCAAGGCCTATATGTGATTTTGAAATTCAGCGCAAAATTTCATCAGTATAATTTGGTTGTAAATTTTTTGTTTGGACAAGCCTCATATGGATCGGTGGACCAAGGTATGGCTTTGCAATGAATGGGTCCGGACAACAAAAATCTGATCAAATAATGCTGTTTGAGGAACATATAATTGAAGGACTTATGAACTCAAATGGAACTATATATATATATAAAAGTAAATGTTATCTTATTCCTTTTAAAATAATATATAAATTATTTTTTTTGATGTATCATATTTTAATGGATGTTTATTTATTTTAAATTTTTAGTAAAATTTATTTGATGACTAATTTATCTAATAAAATAAAATATAAGATATTGATTTTGAATCATTAAAATTTGTTGAAAATTTAAAAAAATATTTAAAAAATAATATTATATGTTATTCTTTTATTTTTCACATAAAATCTCTGATTTCTAACAAATTAAATAAAAATCCATACTTTTATAAAAATTAATTGCAAACTAGCTACATTAATTTTTAAAAAACAAGATATAAAGTGTTTTAATTTCTTCTTTTATATATATATAATTCAAAACCAAATTGTATAAAATAAATTTTCAAATGTAAAGATCTACTTAACACAATAAAATTTTCAAATTGACAATTTTCACGCTAATACTAATTTGTGTTCGTCCTATTTTTAATTTGTCACATTAATATTTTAGTTTAGAATTTAGTTAATATAAGAACATTTTTAAATTAATATTTTCATAAATACAAAACAAATGTATTAAATTAAACATCAAATAGTCATAAAAAAAATTAAACATAAAATAACTTACATATTATTTTAAAGAGAGTAAGATAGCATTTAATTATCATATATATATATATATATATAAAAGATGAAAAAAACATTATTAACTTAATATAATAAATGTGATTTAAGCAATATTTAATATGTGGTTTGACACTGTTGTATTAGTGATAGATGTATCACAAAGTTTATGTTGCCAAAAAATTGTAAGGAAAAACTATTTTGAAGGTAATATACTTTAGAGTTTAGGATCTTGAGTGTAGGATTTATATTTTGTGAACTAGTGTGTAGGTAATTGTTGGTAGAATTGGGTTTTAGGATTTAGAATTTAGGAACATAAATTATTTTAATATTTTCATGTATTACTTATTGTTCTGGGATGCGTGAGCATCTGTCCTATTTTTTTCTAATGAATTTGTATTTAATTTGTTGAGTTTAATAAAGAATTAATTATCTTTTAGTCAATATGGATGCTACTTTGAGTTTTGTAATTTTGTTTATTTTAGGTAACATTTGGCTAGATTTGATGGAGTTTCTGCAACACAAGAACAAAAGGAGATGGCAGCGAGGAGCGACGCATACGCATGACTGACGCGTGCGTGTGATTTGGAGCTTTCCATAGCGACCCGTGCGCGTGACTGACGCGTACGCGTGATTTGGAAGATTTACTCAGCGATGCGTGCACGTAACCGACGCGTCTGCATGACTCGCGAAAAAGACCATCGATGCGTACGCGTGACATGCGCCACGTGCAGAAAACGCAGAAAAAATGATGGGACGATTTCTGGGCTGTTTTGACCCAGTTTTCAGCCCAGAAAACACAGATTAAAAGCTGTGGAATGAACAAAACGAGTGGTCTCCACCCATCAACTGAAGACTTGTTAATTAATTCTAATTTAAATTCAAATATTATTTTTTAGGAAAAGATATTATTTTAGTTTTAGAAGATAAATTTTAAATTTATTAGGATTAGATATAAAAGGATATGCAACATTGAACTTTTCATTCAATTCCAGACTACCAAAATACATTTTATCAGAATCCTTATTTTCTTCTCTGAACCATGAGCAACTAATCCTCCATTCTTAAGGTTAGGAGCTCTGTCTATTTGTATGGATTGATTTTATTGCTTTTTGTCTTTTAATTCATGTTTGGATTTATATTTCAATAATTGTTTTCGTTTTTTATTTTATGAATTTGGGTGGAACGGAAGTATGATCCATGTTCTAATTGAGTTCTTATATAACTTGAAAAAGCTCTTTACTTGAACAACAGCTTGAAAACATATTATCCTAAATTTCTAATTGTTCGTATTTAATGGGATACGTGACATATACTCCCCTTATTTTTGGATAATTAGGATTCTTGTGGCATATAAACTGGAATTTCATCATCACCCTCTAATTGGAATTAATTGACTAAGGAATTGGCAGTTGATGAATTTTAGAGGAGACTAGGAAGGTCTAAGGAATTAGGGTCTAGTCATATATAGTTTGACATGAATTAAATCTTGCATGATTAAAATAAATTAATAAGAAAAGTCAATCCAGAAAATAGATATCTCTGAAACCTTAGCTTTTTCCCCATACATATTTCACAACTTAATTACTGCTTGCTTTCTGAAATTCTTAATTACTATTTAATGCTCTTTGAATATTAAAACACTCTTTTCTGCTTGCCTAACTAAGTAATTCATTTAATCATTGTTGCTTAGTCCATCAATTCTCGTGGGATCGACCCTCACTCACCTGAGGTATTATTTGGTACGACCCGGTGCACTTGCCGGTTAGTCTGTGGGTTATAAATTTCCGCACCACTCTGCAGTCTAAATTTTGTTAGTATCCGTCACTGGTTTGCGGTATAATTACTGAATATGAAACCTTTAGTCCAGTGTGCAGTGTTATGGTGACTTAATTTTTTCCCTTTAAGTATTAATGTTAATTAAACGAAGACAAAAGAAAAAATGAGCTTGGTTAGTGTGGATGTGACCACTCGTCCCATGTGGAAATAGAATTGTCGACGTATATAATGTAAACTAAGAAAACAGTTGGTCTTCGTTGTATTCTAGGTGGAAGTTATGAAAGTGTGGAAGAATTAAGGATGAGACAAAATGAACATGAGACTCATGATTAATGCAAACGAGTTGTTAATTCGTTGTGGTGAAAATAAATTGTCACATTAAACCGTAATATTAAACCGCAAACAAGAGAGCGTAAACGCTCAACCCTAAACTTGAGTCTAGAAACTTGGACCATGAGCCCCGAACCTCAAACAGGAAAAACCCAAAAAACGGAACTCGTATCCCTAATCCACGAAACACGATTTGTATACTCGTGAGAGACGAAACGATGTATACAAATTTCTAGAAGACGAATCCTGAACCATAAAAAGTCAGTTGATTTGCTTATTCCTTTTTGGTACAGTACATGGCAAGACTAATTCAGGAAGTTGAACCCCGCGTGCCGAACAGGAAAACTCCTAACTGCGAAAACGGTGAATCATGGTATGGGAGCTCGAGAACCAGATTCCGTAAAACCATATTCAAAATTGTAAATCACAATTGATTTGTTTATCTCGTTTGGTGAAAGAACACCGTAATACTGTATGTTGGACCATGAACCCTGAACCATGTTGCATGAGATGTAAATCTTGAATCCAAATCTGTAAATTGGAATTCGTATTCCGTAGTCTATTAGCTTTAAACCGTGACCCGATAAATCGATCAGTAGACTGGATTGAATCATAGTTAAAAGAATTAAACTGTCGCCTCTATTGATTCACTACTTATTTATTTTAACCGATAAATTACTAGTTGAACTGACGAAATTAGACTTACGTGAATAAAAAATATAAAATAGTCAAAAGTATAAAACTAAAATTTAAAATAGATGTGTTTATTAATATTTATGCCAGTACAATTAATCTTCGATAAGATATTTTTAACAAGTTATTATTCAGTTATTACTAAAGAACATTATAAATATATAATTTTTTCATATTAAATATTTAGCAAATTTGCTATTGTACTGAAGTAAGTGTTTTAGATTCTCATATCTGAGTACGTAGTTTATAAGTATTATATTGTGTATATTAGAATAAAAATTAACGTTAGAGAAATAAATTGCTTGAAAACCCAAAAGTGACAAATAGTAATATATATTATATTTATTAAAAGTGACAAAAACACTTTTTTTATTTAACAAATAAAATATCTGTTTAATCTAAATTATTTTGTTAATGTTTGAATAAATATTTAAAAGATGTACAAAAATATTTAGAACAAAATTTAATTTTTAGATATTTTTTATTTTTCAAAAAAATTTAGTCATTCACAATTAATTTTTTTAAATTTACTTGATATAAAATTATAAATTTTTTAAAAATAAAAAGATCTTATTTTTTTGATATTACTTGCAAAAAATTATATTAAAATATGACATTCAAAGTCTTCTTTTAGAATATATATTTAACGTATATCTAATTCTACAAAACTTATTTGTTGTTAACACATTTTAGAATTATATTTTGTTAGCAATGTAAATTTTTCGATATTAATTTGATTGTTTACTCGTTTGAAATAATATGTTCCAAAATATTATTCTCTCTTTTAAAGAAGAAGAGAAATGTCATTCTAATATTTTTTAGAGAAAGAGAGTGGAATCTATTATATCAATTATAAATATCTAATTTTACAACCAAAATGTGTCATATGTCATTTTTTCATTGTAATTAGAATCAAATATTTCCCTATAAAATTAAGAAATTTTTCTCTCCTCCTTACTAATTTTACAACCAAAATGTGCCATATGTCACTCTCTCATTGTAATTGAAATTAAATCTTTTCCTCCAAAATTAAAGAATTTTTCTCCCCTCCTTACTAATTTTACAACCAAGATGTACCACATGTCACTCCTTCATTACAATTGAAATCAATCAAATCTTTTCCTCCAAAATTAAAGAGTTATCCCTTCCTCCCTCTTCCTTTCTCTATTTCTCTCATTCCTTCAACTACTCTATCTATTTTATATATCATTATCAATATCAATGACTAATTACTAATTTGACAATCAAAATACAACATGACATTTTTTAATAGCATTAAAATTAAAATATTAAAATTGAAATTGAAATATACCTATATTATGTATCGTATATTACTATCTAATTTAATAATCAAATGTGTCACATGACATTTTCTTATTAAAATTGAGAGAAAATATTTTTTTTGAACTAAATAAATTCCATTCCTAAATTCTCTCATCTACCTCCATTTTTTTATTTCTCTCTATTATTTTTACTCTATATATAATTTATATTTTATATTAGTAATTTGACAAATCAAAATATGTCATCCGATTTTTTTTTACAATTAAAATAATTTTTTTTCTTCCAAAATTAACGAACTCTTACTCTCATTCTTCATCTTTATCTTTCTCTCTCTTTTCTCTCATGCTCTATTTTTTCTATCTTTCTCTTCTACAGAAAACAAAATTAACAAAATAATTTAATTTGAATAAAAAAATTATTATTATTGTTATTATATACACAATTTTTTATTTAGTTTTAAATTTTCACTGCCTATCTTTCTAATCTATATTTTTATTTCTCTTCTTTCAAATATTTATTACATATAATTTGGAGAGAATACTAATGTTATAATTAAAAGTTAGAATCAAGATTCAATTGTTTTAAAAAAATTAATTTTGAGTTAATTTTATAACTATCAGTATAATTTTTTATGCTAATATCTAATTATACTTTTATATACATAAGGAGAAAAATATTATTTTTAAATAGCAAGTATAAAAATTAATTATTTTTATTTGTGGAACAGATTTAACAGTTAACACTTAATTAAATGTAAAAGTATACACGTTAAACTGTTTCAAATTTTAGATAACAAATGTTAAAATTAATTATTAATAAAAAATTAAATTTTTCATATAAAATAATAACTAAAAATCTTATTGTTTAGCTTTTTATCTATAGATATCTCGATTTTTTTAGTTAAAAATTTTTGTCAACCAACGACTTTTTTTGTAAACATAGTTTAATTTTATAAATTTTTTCTGTTAAAGTGGACCGTAATTTTTTAAAAATTATATTCATTATTACGGATAAAAATACTAATTTTCTCTAAATTAAATTATTAAATTAACGTAACTTTGGCACGTTGTGAAAAGAAAATACTCGTATCTTTCACATTGTTAAATCATTTGGAGCATGGATCTTTCACAATCAATACATACATATAAATGGCACTTTCAAATACATGCTCTTGAAGATTAATGAATAAAATATAGTGAAGGGAAGTGAGGGTGAAAGGAAGATCCAAGTTGACTGTCTTTCCTCCATTTTTTTTTTCACCCAACAAGGGCCAATTCAACAAGTTTCCATCAACAGGATCCCAGCACAATCAAATTCTGTTGGATTTCACGCCACCAGCTCGGCTCAATCGAGTCTCCCATGAGCGCCAACAACTTCTTGACAACATGCTCGATCCTGCAAACTGAAAACAACTCGTGTTAGCATCATATATAAGAAAAAAGTAAATCTGTATATCTGTATGAAGTTGCATCTGTACACTAGAGCGATCCTTTTTTTAAAGGTAAGAACAAAATAAAAGCATAACATACAAATTAGGCTAGCGAAAAACTCTTTGATATCCTTACTATTTTTCTTTTACAAGCAAATTACTAAATTATTTCTCATCAATTTATCCAATAATTTATTTTTCTTAAAATCAATTCATTTTTTTTCTTTTTTTCCCCTATTATGTGAAATGAAGATATTTCGAACCATATTTTTAACTTCATTCATTTTCTAATTGAAAATATCAAATGTATTTGTTTTCAAATATATAACTATTAAATGTAACTAAGATAACAAAATATATATAAAAATAAAAAATCAAACCGTACCAAATCATACTTAGTCTCCAGCATAATTCTTTTATACCTCCCCACCCCCAAAAAAAAGATAGACCGAGCATTTTGCCTAATAAGCCGTCGAGATAAGTGAAAAAGCATTACAAGAACCAATCAAAGCCGTTGCAGAGACATCACAGAAACACAATAGACCTAACAACAACAAATTAAGGCAATGCCATCGACTATGAATTATATGTCAATTCCAGCAGCAGCAGCATCAGCATGTGATGTTTAACACTTTCAATCTTTGATATCCACCAATGGATTCACATAAACTCCTCATCATTCCCTCACCTAAATGCCCTTAAAATTGTCATTCAGCAACCATCATTTATTAAACAATCTTTAAGTACAAAAATAAATGCCACTGATGGATAAACTAACAATCTCAGCAATAAAGGGTACAAAGATATAAATGGAACAAAACTAGAAGTGCAAAACTTGATCTTACACAAACAGCTGCACAACACCTGCCTCGAACTACCTTTTTTAACAAGTTGATTGCTTTGGTACAATATGCTTCAAGTATAACTGCATGAACGCAGAAAAATGACAAGATGTTTGCAAAATAACATTTGAGATTTTATCTAAGGCTACATCAGCCAGTTTGCCGCTGCGTGGGAGTTTACTTTAAACATGGGGGAAATGAAAAGATCGAAAGACAATAAGAGTGCAGGGAAGCTTCACAACTAACAAGGATTCCCTTTGAATGCTGAAAATCACAACCATTTCAGCTTAGGAATAAATTAACATCAATGCACATATATAATTGAGAAGGGGCCAGAGGTCCAAGACAACAATGAATAGGCCATTTACTATTCTAGCAAACACCATTTGTCTCTTATCAGCTTCAATTGTTGGCACTACAAAGGGGAGAGGCGAAACAAAAAGGTGGAGCCCTGCCGAAAGATTAGGCATTTACTATTCTCGCATTCTTTTATTCTTTTGCACTTTTTTTTTCTAACATTACAATTACGATCAATCACCTATTAGTATTAACGGTTCACACAGACTATTTATTATTTTCGACAATCTTAAGCTCTAAATTTTAAATTTTAAAATTCTATATCTTAAATTGATTTGATTTTATTTTATTTTTAAATTTTTTATTTGAATTTTGGATATTTTTATTATTTTTAATCTTAAATATTTTTAATATTTTTTTTGTCAGGTGGATTGGACAACCTCTAATTCTAAGTTCGATTGCAGTTAGTAAGAATTGAGCCCGAAATCTTTGAAATAGAGAGAGGGCAAAATGCTATATGAACTAAGACTCATTAGTAATATTTTTTAATGTTTAATTATTGTTAGTTAGTTTATTGACCAAAACAGTGTTGAATCTCGAAACCTTTTTCAATACAAATATCAGTTTCTATAGTTACATTAGCCTTCACATCATAGCATTATTTATGAGTAAAGATTTTTTTTCTGACTGTAAACTAATATATGAAAAAAATCAACAACAAAAAACAAATTTATAAAATTATAAAATTTAAACTTAATAAGATAAAATCACAATTTATTCATATTTAGATTTTTAAAAAATGCAAGATGTTATACTTATTAATTTGATTGACAATTATTAGCTTAGATATCTTTTATGTGTATAAAAGTATTTTGAAATTTTTTATGACAGAAACTCCAGCTAGTAGCAATAGGTGCTAGACTTAGTATACCTTGATTAGAGACAAAGCTAGATAAAATATTAGAGAAGAGTCAAAATAAGACTAAAATAATAAATTTTAAAAAAACAAAACTAAAATTTGTATATAATTTATATAAAAAAAAATTAAAATTTAAGGGATCATTGTTCCCTTTTGTTACCATGAAATTCTCTCCCTGATCTTGATTGAATACAATTATAATTTTAGGACCATATAAAATAAAAAATATTAAAATAATATGTGTCTAATTCATGTCCACAAAATTCTCGAAACACGTTTATATCAGAATTCACAAAATAAAAAAAATTTAAATGTAATTTCTATCTATCGTTATAATTTATCTAAATTAGATAAGCTTTCACTTATTTTTTATTAAAAAATAAAAATTCAAATATTTGATATTTATAATTCACTTTGTTGTCCTCTCATTTTTTTTATAGATACAGGCTTAATCCAATTCCATAATTTCGCTCTAGTGTTGTTTGAGTTAGTGAGCCTATATTAATCTAGGGTATGATATTTGTGTATATCCCTTGAAACTTTTTAAATATGTTAAAGTGTTTTATGTGACATACGTAAATGAGATAAGACAGTGCAAGTGACACGTGTATATTTCGTTTACAGTGTAAACGAGATATGACTATGTGAGGCCTATATATAGATGTCATTTATAGCGACTTTTTGGGTCCCATTTTTAATTTTTCCATCACTTTCTCCTCTCTCCTATCCTTTTTTTACCATATTATTGAGTAAGACGAAGATGGTGCACGCAAATGCACGTGATCCGAACAACAATCAACTGAATGCAACATGGCACATCCTGCATATGAAAAATAACAGAACATGTATGGAATGAGAACTGCGAGTTCTCAGTATGATAAATATGTCCATATAGATAATAAATAATGTCTTGGAAAGTGAGAGGCATTCCAAAACTCCAACAACCCATATCAAAATCCTAGAGTTCTCTCTATTATCCGGATTATGGTAAATATATCTAAGGATTCTAATTTAACCCTTCGTCTTCCATTCTCTGCAAACATTCCAATCTCTAATTGGAAGAACCCTCAGCGTCTCCTCCATACGCCTGAAGGATCTATCAAAAATAAACACATACAAGACAAACAAAGAAAACACATATATGGATAGCGGATATAAGAAATAGATCAAGCAGCAGTTAATTACAGTTAAGCATATATGCAAGCCAAAACGAATCCATACTCAAACAAAATATACGAGTGCATATGATGCATGTCTGCCCTATGCCCGATGAGCTCATTTGTTGGTTATACTGTAAGACTCTGGAATTTTAAAAAAAAAATTAATAATAAATTTATTTATGATTTAATATATTTAATTAAGATTATATTTTAAGAGGTTTTATATATAAAATTAAGCAATTTTTTATTTATGATTTAAAACTTTAGTAATTGAATAATAATACGAAATTTATATGCTTGAAGTTGAATAATTAAATTTTTAACTTTATTTTATGATTATAAAAAAATTAATTTTTGTTATCTCTAATTATTGAATTGGAGTATTTATTTGAAAATAAATTTTAAGTTGATAATGAAATAGTATTTTTATAGATATTATTATTGGATTAAATTTGGTTTTTAATTAATACTCTACATATACCCAAATTCTCAAATCAAAACCCTAAATCTTCAAAACACGACCCTAATCCTAATATTTACTAACAGCTACCGCCTCAGAGAAGAGATCCGAGAGAGGGAGGGTATCGCGCCCTACCAGCCATCGTCGCCCTACCAGCCATCGTCGCGCCACCTTCGTCGCGCATCACCATCGATCACTGCTGCCAGCCACCATTGGAAACGGAACCGCGGAGAGAGGGTTGTCAAGACATGAAGAGAGAGAGTCTGTGGGAAGAGGGAAGCTGTTCGTGTCCCATCGCTGCGGCTAGAGGGAGGCTATTCGCGTCTAGCTCGCCGCGGTCATTGCATTACCGTCATCGCGCGCTGCCGTCGAGCTCGAAGCTGCCACCATCACACGAATCAAAGAGAGTGAGAGATGCGATGGAGGGGTAAGGGACGAGTTGCCATCGCTGCTGACCCGCCGTGGAGCTCCATCGCCGTCAGATCCATCTCCATTTCTTCTGCCATGACCGCCTCCATTCAAAGTGCTGCCGTGGTGGTGATTGCGCCTCTGATTGCCGAGAAGCGCTGTCGAAAATTGCCGTTAGAGCAGTGGTTACTCTGTTCTTGGTTTCTTTCTTGGTACAGTAAGTCTTTTTGCTTTGAAAATTCCTCTTTGTAGTTGTTCTACTATAAATTATTGAGTTTTATTTGATGTTAATGTCTTAGGGTTGAGCTATGGTTCGTGTGTGTCATGCTAAGAACCTGTGACTGCTGTAGGGATGGTTGGATTTGACGCCGCCGCCGAAAAATCAGAGTTTTACGGGTTTTGTCGCGTAGTTAAGTCGCGATCAAGGTAAGGACGCTTTCCTTAAACTTATTTTACTTTCAAGAGTTGTTACAAGTCGATACTAATGCGAAAAATATATTTTTGTGATTTTGTAAGTTTTATGGATTGAATTGAGTTGTTTTGGATGAATAAAATTATTTGATTGATTGATTGATTGATCGATTAAAAAAGTTGAATGTCCTGAAATAGTTGGCTGATGTTGTTGAATTAACTTTTCATGAATTACTGAAAGAGGTTTAATGTTAGAATTTAGTTTAATTTTAGAAATGAGTTGATTTTAGAAAAGATTCAAAACTGGAATTGGTTTGGTTTGGAAGAGATTTAATATTTAAAAAGGTGTTTGATATCAGAATTTGGTTTGATTTTGGAAAGGATTTGATATTTGAAAA
This sequence comes from Arachis duranensis, assembly GCF_000817695.3. NCBI lineage: Eukaryota > Viridiplantae > Streptophyta > Magnoliopsida > Fabales > Fabaceae > Arachis > Arachis duranensis. Next base: position 94,409,606 of record NC_029776.3, read on the forward strand.
CAGTTTGATTAATGAAAAGTATTTAATATTTGGAGCTGGTTGAGAACGGGTTGGAAAATGTGGTTTTGATAGGACCCATAAGGGTGACATAGTCCGAATTTTAGAGGAGATGCTTCCTAAATTTTTATAAAAATTGTAGACTTCATTTAAAGTGGTTATTTAGAAAGATTGAGATTTAATAATTATATGACTTGTTTCTGAGTTATTAAGAAAAAGATTATGTTTTGAGTTTAAATTATTAATGAACGGAATGGGAGGAATAATGATGATTGAATTTGAATGAAGGATTAAAAGCATGATTTTTGAATTGAATGATATTAAAAATGGATTTGAAATATAATTGAATTTGATTAAGAGTTGAGATCTCAGGTTAGAGGCAGTGGCATTGTCAACTTGCTCCGGGAAAGAGACGAGAAAGAAGAATAAAGAAAATTGAGTTTGATTATGAAATTGAAAAAAAATGATAAATGAGACGTGGTTGAACATGACTGATGACAAATCTGTATTTTCTCTCTAGTTGTAAGGGTGACAGTGCACCTATTCCCTCTAAAATAAATTGAATTTGATTATGAGTTGAGACCATAGGTAAGAGATAGTGGCATTGTCCATTTGCTCTGGAAAAGAGATGAGAAAGAAGAATGAAGAAAACTAAGTTTGATTATGAAATTGAATAAATATGATAAATGAGACATGGTTGAAGATGACTGATAATAAGTATGTCTGTCTTTTCTCTCTGGTTGTAAGGGTGACTGGCTACCTATTCCCTCTAATGGTGACAAGGCACAAAATCCCTCTAATAGTGACAGGGCACATAATCCCTCCAATGGTGATAGGGCACGTATTCCCTCTAATGGTATTAATGTGCAACAGAGAGACAGTGTCCGGATTAGCTACCGGATATGTCAGGTTTGTCTATATAACCGACAAATGAGCTCATTAACCATAGGGTAGACATGCATCATATGCATTTGCATACTTTGTTGGAGTTTGAATTTGTTTTGATTTGTCTAATTGTTTAACTATTATTAACTGCTATATGAGCTACTTGCTGTAACTGCTATCTATACCTGTGTTTTCCTTGTCTATATTTCCTGTGTTTGCTCTGGTGTGATACTTTTGAGATTGAGTTTTGGTGCTGAATTATTGATAAGTGCTGATTGATTACGTGAATGGGCATGAGGCCGTGACTGGTTCCTGATTGAGGTTTAGTTAAGTATGAAAAATCAAGCTGGTTCAGCATAGATTTAATGAACCTATGATTGGAACAGGTTGGTCATTCATAAAGTCTAGGAAACTTTTTAAGATTTTTCTTATACGAAAAGAAAGGTTTTGGATTTGCATAGTTAACTGATTTCTTTTAGAAAGGTTTTGAATTTTAGGATGGTTAAACCGTCGATCTTCAAAAGATTCATATGACAATGATAATCACTAAACTTGAAAATATTTTTCTCTTTAAATATCTTCTTATGACAATTTTGAAGCTCCGTGGTGAGACCGTATAGTTAGGTTCTCATCCCCTACAGCTTTAGCTTTTCAAAAAATGGATGAAGAAGCTTTCGAAGAGTTTTATTTCGTTTTGTTTATACGATGTTTTAGTTTAGATAGTATTCTTCCCTCGCCATTAACATTATATTGTTGTAAGAGGGATATGAATCCTGTTTTTTAATAAAATGCATGTATGTATATTTGTAAGTACTTGTATAAGAAGTCCGGTGTATTAATATATTATATGAGTAATGTGATTGAGTTCTGGTTATATATGCATGTTTGTTTTTTTAAAAAGTATTTCCTGTTTCTCAAAGAAATCAGCGATATGGTTTCGAGTAAAAGGCTCATATTTCATTATTAAGCATATGAAGTCATCGTAATACTTCTCGCTATCATAGTGGCGCAACCAGAAGCGTGATATTCTGATAGTAATATTGTTACATATACAGCCAAACCCGGCATGTCCAGTAGCGAACCCTGACAGGATCACCATAAGACGGAGCAAGTGGGACAAAATCGCAACCCTTGCATCTTACCCGCATAACCCGAAGCAAGGGGACAATCTCAACCCTTGCCTCTTTCCCGGGCGGTGTTACAATTATCGACCTGGAGCAAGTGTGACAAAACTCAATCCTTGCATCTTACCTGACGTCTCGAACCTTTACCCAGAGCAAGTGGACTACGCTATCGCATCTTACTCAATGTTTTAAACCTTTACCCATAGCAAGTGGACTACGCACTGCATCTTATTCGGTATTTCAAACCTTTACCTGGAGCAAGTGAAAAACGTCACTGCATCTTACCCGGTGGTATATCTCAATTAGATTCAATTCATTCAAAATCACAATTAAGATCAATCCTCATTATCCATCATTCTCACAGCCAACCTCGTCATCCTCAATTTTTCAATCATTATCATCCCTCGTTATCATACTCATCCTCATCACACCTCTCATCTAACAATATTGGTTCATCATTAACTCAATTCTCCACTCCATATTTTTTCTCAATATCAAACTAACTTCCTTAATGTGTTTACTATTATTCCGAAGACTAAAAACTAGCTATCAGACCTTAAATAGGGGTTATAGTGGTTTGGAAAGTTAGAAGAAGGGTTAAAAACTACAAAATATAACATTTAAAAAATAGGATTGTCATGCGTACGCATGAGTTCAAAGTTACAAAGGTCGCGTACGCGAGAATTTTGCGCAGAGGTGTTGGCTAGCGTATGCAAGACACCTGCCACGTACGCAAGATTTCAAAAATTGTCATTCTAGCGTACACATGCCCTTCGCGTATGCGAGAGTACGGACAGTGCCACGGAATCACGTACACATGACATTTCCCATGTACGCATGATTGTGAATTTCTCCAAAAAGCTGTTAAGTTCAAAAAATCAGTTTTTTACACCAAACTGTAAATGCGCATAACTTTTTTATTAAAAATTATTTTCAGTCTGTTCTTTGAATGTTATAACCTTCACGGGCCTAATTTTTATTCAAGACAAGTTTCACAAGATTTGAGGCTCCGGAAGCCAAGTTATAGCCTGCCGAAGATGGTCAAAAATTATTTTATACCAAAAGTTTAAATCCTCTCCAAAATTCTCAATCCAAAACACTTCCAATCCCACCTAATTCAATACCAAAACTTCTACACACTATCACATACTCTTTATTCATTTTACAACCAATCCAACAACTAAATCCTTCAATTCATTCAACAATTTTCACTCACAAATCTACCAATTTCCATTATTATCATCAATCATTATCAACAACAACAATCAACATACATTCCATCATATTAAAATCCATCATCAATCACATTTTATTCACATACTAAATCAAATCTTTATTCAGACCACCAATTCAATTCACCGTTCAAAATCCAATCAAAATTCATATATTAAACACTAATTTCAATGCCATAATCACAATCACACTCATACAATTCACCATATACATTCAATCAATCAATGCATACAATTTAGACCTATCTTAAGAGCCGCTAGCCTAAGTTTTACGCAACATTATATATTAACTATAAGAAACCGAAATCATACCTTGGCTGATTTCTCCTCAAGCTCAAAACACCTCAAAACCTTCCTCTTTACAAGCTCTCAAGCCAACCAAAAAATGCTCAGTCACTAGAATTCCAATTCAAGCACTCCACTTTATCAATTTGACTTTAATTCACATGTATTCAACCTAATTTCATACAATTTCATATACAACTACCAATTTTAATATCCAACTTCATAAAATTGAAGAATTCAAAGGAGATAAGAGTTTCTCACCTTTATCCACTGAGCAATTGGCTGAAACCCAGCTATATCTCGCACTAGAGTACCCTTAAACCATCAAAATCACAAAATTCTTCAATATCCCAAAACCAAAACAAGAAAATGAAGATAGGTCAGGACTGGGTGAGAAATTTCGAGTTTCTTACACCATTTTTTGGATGGATTTGAAGAGCTCGGTGAGGCAGTCTTGTTACCGCAAACGGCGCAGCGATCGAAACTCCGAAATAAAAGTTAGGAGGAATTGAAGATTGAATTGAAATGGAAGTTAGGGTTCTTGCTCCTTCCCTCTCCTTCCGTGTTTTTCATAATAACGAGGGGGAAGAGAACGTTGAGCTTGGTTTTATATGTTGAGCCTTGGACCCAATATGGGTTCGATTCAACCAGTTCAATCCGTTGGTCCAATGTTATGCCAAAATTTTTTAAATTAGTATCTTAATTCGTATTTTAATTATTTTTACTTGTTCAAATTATAAAATTTAATTTACTAATCCCCTTGGATCATAATTAATTTATTAGTTAATTATTTATTAATTTACCATGTTTTACAGGTCTCGCGCCAAAACACATCGGGATCGACGAGTGAAGCAGTAGAGCCACTGGTGTCCTCCCCACTTTACTGAGATTGCTGAGTTGCGGCCTCCAGTCTCTATGTGTAGGACTCCTATATAACACATGTTATTATAATTAGGACAACAACTGTACAATTAATTGAAAATTCTATATCACAAGATCAGATGTTTACTCACATAATGATCCACAGACTGCTAATTAGCAAATCTCTCTTTGCTCTCCTTCAAGGTATGGGTGTACTTGAAGGTCTCCGTCAGTGTTGCATTATGATCCAACGACTTCGACTATATATGTTGTGTTGAAACAATATATTAGGATGCTTACTAATGAAATGTCAAAGAATATAACTAAGTTAATAACAAAATTAGAGAAGCTACATACCAGCCTGGCCTTAGTCTTCATGATGGTCGCTGAACCGTCGATATACTTGGACGACCTGGCCAGTGTTCTGTTAGCTCTGTTTGTGAGATATTGATGCCTGAACCCTTCATCGGTCTCCCAGTGAATGTACATAGCCTTCTTGATTTTTGGGCGGAGCTAAAAAGTGAGGTGGTCACATCTCTCATGTACATCTTCCAGCATCTATTGCAGCCGCCTACCCATTCGATAGTCGTATATCTTCTTGATGAGGGTATCGTGCTCCTTGTCCCATATAAAGTTTACCTGCACAAAGAAACTTTAAAATTAGTTAATCAAAAGTATTAAATAAAATAGAAGATATAAACTACCTAATAAGGTTTGACTATATTAAGTTTTTATCGCTCACTTCTGAAACCATCGCTCTATGGTATCAGAGGAGATCTTCTTGTAGCTTGGCCAGGGATGATCATACATAAGCTTGATGACGTTAGTCATCTCCTGAGTACATGCGTTGTTGTTTGGCGCAAACCTATCAACAATTCACAAACATATCATTAGGGCAATATAAATTAAAACTTTAAAAGCAAATAACCATAATATATAGAGATTTTTTTTAGAAATTTCAGTAAGATTTCATTTATAACTGGAGTGCGCCACAAACTCTATCCATCAACAATTAATTTAAACAGCACCAGTTGTCAACAATCAATGAATAATAGTTAATAATCAAGAAGCAACATCCAAAAATCGACTTAACTAGAATAAATAATCAATAATCAAGATATATCAAACACTTTTAGCAGTTGAAACTTACAACCTAAATCCACTAAAATTAGAATCAATAATCGAGAATCACTAATTATGATATATCAAACACTTTTAGCTGTTCAAACCTACAACTCTAAATCCACTAAAACTAGAATCAATAATCAAGAATCAATAATCAGGATATATCAAAGTGGATTTACGGATATTTATTCTTGATTATTGTCTGTTGTTCATTGATTGTTGACATTTGGTGTTGTTTAAGTTAATTGTTGATGAATAGAGTTTGTGGCACATTCTAGTTATAGATGAAACTCCGCCTTAGCACCGTAGAAGAACCGCGTATACGAGTCGGGGTCGTTCTTCGCCAATAGTTTTCGCACCTCCACGTTGAGGCCATCTTCCGCCTCTACCACCAATCGAGCCATTGAGCTCGAGGAATGCATGGATTTGAGGCTGCAGGTGCAAGAACTCACCTGCAACCTTCACCAGCAAGCTCAGGAGCTGAACGATTATCGGGAGAGATATTAGGAGATCATCACACGCGTGACGGGCACAAATAATCTCAGGCTGGAGTGGAAGGAGCAGTTGGAGCGACTTTAGCGGATAGAGGCTCAGATGGAGATGTACCAGGTTCAGAAGCGCACCACTGGCATCATTCCTACTGGTGGCAACACCGCTACTAGTGGCACACAGTCATCACCACTTTCTGCGCCGCCTCATCAGGGCCACAGAAACATCGACGATGACGACGAGAATTACTTGGATCTTTAGTGATTAGTGCTTCATTTTATTATTTCATTGTATTTAGTTGATTTACTTGGCTTTTAATTTATTTGAACATTTGATAATTTATTTTAAATAATAGGTTTCTATTATTTATAAATTAACCATTAATTGTGAAAATAAATTTAAATAAAAAATTAAAATTGACCATTTATTTTAAATTTGTTTATAAAAATTGACATTACCATCAGATTTACGGAGAGAATAATCCGACAGTAATAGTGCGAAAAACAATATATTATGGCGCTAACATTATCATCAGAAAAGTCTGCCGGTAATCAAATAATTTTTCGACTAGGTAATCAATCGTAGAATCCTACGATAATTACCGTTAGACAAAAAAAATTAACAATAAATATTTACTGACGAAATTTATACGGTCAAAATTTATACCATCTAATTTCTTCTAAAAATAACTCAATTATCGTTAAATTTTATTATTTTTCTAACAAAAAATTTTGACAATACTCAACATTTCGGTGACTTATTGACCTAACTCGCTAAATCCTAATTGATTGCTAGATGACCCCGAACTATACATGATGACTATCATCGTCCATTGCTAGACATCCACCAACTATCTTGGATGTCTCCCTTGGCCCACAAGATGTTTTGGTCGTGGTTACCTTGGTTCACGGGACTTTTGGCCCTATGGACTTTTTTCAAAAAGGTGTTCCCTTGCCCAAATGGGTATTTTGCAATGCATCACGTAAGTAGGACTAAGTTCGTGTAAGGTGGACAAAATTTCTAAAATTTCTAAAATTTGAAATACCACAAAGTCTTTTGTGAAAATTTTATGGATGTTTATTAGGGGTTTTATATTAGATTTTTATGCCAGTTTTTAAATTATTTTTGTGATAGTTTAAAATTTTTAAAAATTAATTTTTTAATTTAACAAAAATTAATTATTTTATGAGATTTTTAAACTTTCACAAATCCTGTAATTATTTATTTATTTTTAATTTTAAATTATTCATTAATCTCATTTCATTTATATATTCTCAAATTAAAATTTTATTTTTTAATATTAAAATTTAAAAACTAAATTTTTTATAATATAATTTTTTAATATAAGACATAACTCAATATATATATAAAAAAATTCAATATCAATAGTTCCAAACATAATTCTATAATATTATTCTACATATCTATATAAAAAAATAGAGAAATACTTCAATAATCTTATAATCAGATAAAAAAGGCAAAACATTGATTAATAGAAGCTGAGCTCAATCCAAATTTGGCTTCAGAAAAGCTTTAACATTCATACATACATAACAATCAAACTTATCAAAAACGTATAGCGTAAATAATGAAATATGCATAGTTGTAACACTTGTCTAAATAGGAGCTTTTTTCATGTACAAATATAAAGGTCTCAGGAAGAAAATTACAAGTTTTTCGGCCATCATCTTCAAATTGAATCCTATAATAATAAGTACAATGAATAAATATGCAAGTAAAACTGACATATTCGTATAAATACACAAACAAAATAAATAAGTAAAAATCTGATATCATCAGTTGTGACAAAAAAAAGCATAATAGTAACAAAATTCATAATGTCTTCTGCTGTTGAAACTAATCTTTTAAATTTCAATCACTAAAAAACATCTAATAAAAAGGACAATGGGTGTAATAAACTTGGTTCTAAAGTTTAAACCCATTTAATTCTAAAAAAATTACAACACAACAGATGGTACATGCATCAGTGCATAATAATAATAATAAGAATAAATAATAACAAAAGTGGTAGACATTGAAACAAACAAATTGAAGGAAAGGATACTATATAACAGGAGGGGAACAAAAGGCTTCATGCAACTTTAATTGTGGGATAATTACCTGAATCCTATTAGTAGTTCTGCTTCAAACTGATTAGGAGTTAACATTGAAGTTCCTGGAACAACTTACCAAAATGTGTTATTCAAACATGTAGTTTTGAAATTAAAAATAAGAAAGGTAACATGAAAAGAAATTTTGCTTGAATGGTTTCATAACTAGGAACCGGTACCAGTGCATTAAAATATAGTTTTCAATTATTGATAACTGAGCTAAAAACTTTATATTCTTTAAATTTGATGCATTGTATATATTATTTGCACATGAACATTTGCAGAAACATCTTTGCTAAACAGTCTTACTCTTTTATAATAGACTGATATTAGCTCTTGCGAAATATAAAGTTTTCCTTCGTTACTCATCATTGAATCACAAACTGACAATGAAACACAAATTTTTTAATTAACTGAAGATATATAAATTTGTTTATATATATAAAAGAATATATATTTTCAATAATTTTTAATTGAACTTTTTCCTTTTATAATAGTTTTAAAATATACTTTAAGATATGTGTCATAGCAAAAGTCACAGCCATTAACTCAATAACGGTTATAATAATCGTGTACCCACTTATTATGAAGCAGACAACTAATAATTAAGAGAACACAAATAAAAACATACACAAAATCAAATGGCCTCCTTAAAACTGATCCTTAAATTTCAAAGGGGGAAAACCCTATTCCCTTGTGGCATTTATCCTTGGTCAGAAATGAAAATTGATTAGGGCTTGGCTTTTATTGGTACAGCAGTATAGTAAGGTAAAAAGGAAAAAAAAAAAAGTCACACAAGATTACAAAATCACAGTGGATAGTAGTAATGGCTACATTGTTCTATGTAGCGTTAGCATGCATAGCATGCACTCCCATTATTTACTATACGTTATTATTTATTCATTAATTAATTAATTTTCTGAATCCACATCTTCTCATAAATAAGAGACAAAACAATTAACAGGAGGTTCTGGATTTTGCAGCAAATGGTAGGCCCTCCACATCCAACAAAAAGGGTAGAAATAATTATTAATCAATAATTATAACATAGCTTTGAAATTCTATACTATTATGTATTAGTAACTTGTCTCAGCCGTGACAAAATTGCACTACTAGATATCTACCTAGCTTAGCTAACTCGAGAATTGAGTCATATTCCAATTCCACCATTAATGACAAAGAGGGGCTAATAGAACAGAGAGAAGGCCCACACATACACATGGTGATGGATGCAAAGGACTACTAAGGACAATAACCTTCTCCAACATCAATTTAATCCAAATAAATGGGTATGGACCATGCAAGTAAGATTCCTAGTAGGGAACACCATATATATATTTTTTATTTTCTTCAACTTGTTGCTATGTTATATTATATATGTGCTGTATGTCAACTTTGCATTTCAATGGATCATATTGTATCTGGTGAATATGTGCAAAATCTGGTAATTTTTCTTCTTCTCTTGAAAACAAAAGTTCAGTCAATTTACAGAGAGAAGCCAAAAATAATGATATGGGGCATATATATAATAATGAACTGAGAAACTTTAAAGAAATTCAGGTAGCAATAAAAAATATAAAGGAAAGGTTTTACATATTGCATTTGACTATATATTTATGGAAAAGTCTAGAGGGCCAGCAACTTTGTTAAATTTTGGCCAGCATGTAACCAGCAATGAAAAGTGAGCCATTGGATGAAATATCACACTAATCTCATACCATTAAAACTATCTTGATGGCTATTTGATGGCTACAAATCACCAAAGTTGCTGGCCCCCTAGCATTCCTCATTATTTATTTATGTTCTACTTTGCCAACAAATATTATTATTTTTAGTCAGTTTTTTACCACCAACAATAATTTATATTTATATTTACAGAAATTTTATATATAAAAAACATATAATTTGTATATATATTTATCAAATTTTACACACATAAATCAATATAATTTGCATTCATATTTTTTAAAATTTATACACATAAATTAATAAAAATTATTTGTTAAAAACAATTTAATGTTTAAGTTAATCAAAACGATAACAAAAAAATACTAAAAATTATTATTTCCAAAAATTTCTCTTTATTTATTAGTTATTACCTATGTATAATTGTATATGTTACAAATAAATCAGGCGTTAATAAAGAATTGGTAAAAAAAAATACCATATATATGGCTAAAGAAGCTAAACTTGTAGCAAGAGAATTTTTGTTTAGTCATATATAAACGACGAACATAAATATGATCGGATGAAATAAAAAGTGCAACTCTTCTTAAATTTTAAATATAAAATTATAAATTTAAATTATTGAAATAAAATATAAAAAATACTAAACTAAGATTTATTTAATTAACAATAAGCTCAATACTCCTTAGTAAAAAAAAACATTTAATTAAAAATGAGTCTATTTTAACTATATCTTTAATTATAGTGTTTGTTTTTTAATTTGTCATTTAGTCATAATTTGATTTGATATACATTAATCTGAAAAATAATTCTGAAATGGTGTATCTTTATTGAAAATTGAATTTTGGAATAAAAAAAAGAGAGAGGAGGAGAGAGAAGAAAGGGTGTGCATGGACAGCATGTATGTTAGAGAAAGAGGAGTGCATGGACAGCATGTTAGACAAAGAAAAGGGCAAGGAAGGAGAGAGAGTGAAAGGGGCAGTTTGGATTGAGAATTAGTGTGAAAGGCACTTGACTTAGAAAGGAAAACAATAATAAATGTGAGAGTGAGAAAGTGGAATTGAAGGCTAAGGGCTGATGAGCCTCATCATCACCCTCATGATCGTTACGTCGCTTTTCATTCCCTACTCCCAAAGATCTCCCAGAATTCCACGCCCCCCCTCCCCTCTCTCTCTTCTTTCTTTTACATATGTCCCAACAAACTTCTTTTTTAAATATTTACAAACTCTCTTTTAAAAAAGTAAAACAACAAATTTTAAAATTTTTTTCACATAATTTTTTGCAATAATATTAAAAATTAGTTTTTTTTATATAAATTGTTTATCAAATATAAAATGTTTGCTATTCATTTTTCAACCTTTTAAAAATATTTTTATGGTTTTAATATTTGAAAGATAATTTTGTTTAGTGCCAAAAAATCTTTCTTAGACATGTTTTGTAATTTTTCTTTGATTATTCTCTCTCTCCACACGAGCAAAGGCATATACAGATTACAACGTAAAGAAAATATGGTACACTCATTCTCTTTGTATATATCTTTTTTCTTTTTGTTTGGTTTTGGTATATGCACGATAGGAAATATATATGCAAACAAAAATAGAGATAAAATAATTGCTAAATATATATGACTCTATTATGTAGTAGCTAGTAAATGTATAATTTGAACTTACTCTAGCATAGTACACAAATGGATACTAACGTGAATTTGATCGATGAAGTTGTTATAAGTACGTTATTATTATTCTCTTTTAAAAGTGGTACTAGATTCGAGTTTTAAGAATGAAAAACTTCGTCATTGGAAGTTTTTTATTTTTGTTTTACATGATTTCATTTGATTGGTATAGTTAATTTCTAATAATAAACCCTAAATGTTATATTATTAATTCAATCGAGACCAAAAATAGTACACAATTGGACACATAATTTTACATAATTGTATGAGAATCATCTAATGTGAAAACTTAGGAAATAATTTTTTTATACATGAAGAAGGAATGCATGCGCACTTTATTAAATAAAAAATTGAAATATTTTAACTTACATATGGAGTATTACAAAATTGTCATAAGAAAATTTAAAAAAGGATAGTTAATTAGTGTTGGCTTAAGGACCAATTTGGATAAGAGTTTAATTAAGTTACTTTAAAAAAAATAGTTTAAATAATAAATAATTATATTAAAAATAATTTATAAATAAGTTATTTTGTATTTGAATTTTTAGTTCTAAAAATGTTTATTTTATAGAAATGTTAGTAGTATTATGAGAGAAGTAATTTTTTTTAACTTCTATATAAGCTTCTAAATAGCTTCTTAGAAAGCTGCAATTTGGTTTTGAAAATTGCACCAGACATTAATAATACTATTTTTTATAAGTCAAAAACTCAAAAAAATTACTTTTAAAACTTCCCAAACGGAGGGAGTGGATCCTCTCTAGTGAAAAAAAACTGGATGGTGTGCAGTGTTTAATCTAACTATTTATTACCCTCTCTTATTTATTTCTAGTCCCATTTATAAAATTAAAGATGAAAGATCACACTGAATTTTGTTAAATATTAAAAAAATTGAAAAAAATCCATTTCTCCAAACGGACTCTAAATATATAAGACAAATGTAGGAAGAAAATATTCGTCACCTAATATTTTTTATATTAAACAAGAAAAAGAAAACAGAAATTTATTGAAAAAGAAACATATTAACTAATTAGTGGGCGTTTATTTCATAGAATTTCAATTTTGTTTATCGGAAACTGTCCATGAAAATAAATTAATATCATGTTTGTCTTTTAAAATCTAATCGTTAGGAATAATTTCTTGCTTAAAATATAAAATTTTATTTTCATTCAAAAAGATGAATATTTAATATTCTCATGTCAAATGAATAAAAAGATTATTAAAATACAAAATTATTATTATATCCCTCGTCAAATATTATATTTTTTTCATGGAAATATATATAATAAAAACAATTATATTTTTATTAATCTATTTTATTTCTTGTCATGGAAATATGTATGATAAAAATATGTACAGTAGATTAAGATATAAAATTATTATTATATCCTTCAATTATGATAAAAATTTAAGAATCTATTTTCAGAAATATGTATAATAAAAATATATATTTTAACTTATTCTTGATAATATTAAAAATAGAATTCTCAAATATTTGTAGTATTAAATATATAAATTTTTAAAATACTCAAATATAATATTGACCTTAACCTAATAAAAAAATTTAATTCCTCAGTTTTTTCCAATTTAAATTTGTGTTGACCTTAACCTAATCATAAAAATTAGAGATTCCAAAATTCACTAATAACCATTTTAGTACTACTAATGAAAATGTGTATGCAGGTAACACAGAAATGAGCATAGAAAAAAAATGAAAAATACATTATTGACACACACAAACCCACACAAAGCTTTCTCTCTCTAAAACAAGACAGGCTAGTCAACCTCACGTCCTCGTCACTTTGTCCCATGTTGAACCAACACCTCATCTCTCTCTCTCTCTCTTCCCACATGCTTTCAATAGTGAGTGATCAATCCCCATCTCTGAATGTCTGAGGCACAACACACACACACACAAAATACTTCAAAGTTTCAGCTCAAACAACTTCATTTTCAAGAATGGTTTCTTTGCTATACCCCTATAATACCATATATGAACTTTGTCCACTTTTCATTTGAAGTATAGCTAGGACTTACCACAATTTTTTCATGGTCCCTCTTCCCCCCTTTGCATGCTAATACCACCTACCTATTCTTTTTTTTTTTTTATATTTATAACTTCAACGCCATTCTAGTATACTACTGCTACATACTCTATCAGATCAACATTTCAATTCCCATTACCAAGTGACAAGGTATAAGATAGAGACACACACAAGTGAAAGAAAAAAAAAACACTATTTAAAGCACTTAAAGCACTCCTACTTTATATGCATAATAATAATAACTTGCCCTTTTGTTACATAAATATTCCCCTTTCATTAGTACTAATTCCCATTTATATATTATAACCTATAGTAGCTCCATTCATTCTCCTACTTATAAGCATTTTTTCTATCCATCATCATATATATATTTGCATCACAACTACACAAAAGAATAATAGTGACAAAAAAAACCCTAGCTTCTTTCTTTCTTTCCTTCTTTCTTTCTTTCTTTCTTCATTGGCCTAATAGCTGCTATTATACACCAAAAATGTGGATGGTGGGTTACAATGAAGGTGGAGGTGGCGATCATCATCACCATCAGTTAAACATGGTTGTTGATCACCATCATCATCATCACCATCATCATCCATTCGGAGCTTCTGGAAGAAAGCTAAGGCCTCTCATGCCAAGACCAATGACTTCTCCTAACAACTCAACAACAACGACAACAACAACAACCAATAACAACAACAACAACAACAACAACCCATGCTTAAGCCTTGTTCATCATCAGGGCAACGATTTCTTCTCTCAATATCACAACCATTTATGTAAGAAACTAAAAGTGTTGTTATGTTATATGCAAGAAATGAGACCGGTAATAACGGTATGCTTTGCTTTTTGTAGCGACAGTGGGAGAGCAGAACAAGAGGGAAAATGGTAACAACAACAATAATGGTTCGGCACCGGTTGTGGTGAGTTCCCGGTGGAATCCAACGCCAGAGCAGCTGAGAGCGCTTGAGGAGCTGTACAGAAGAGGGACTCGGACGCCGTCGGCGGAGCAAATCCAACACATAACAGCGCAGCTGAGAAGGTTTGGGAAGATTGAGGGCAAGAATGTCTTTTACTGGTTTCAGAATCATAAGGCTAGGGAGAGGCAAAAGCGTCGCCGCCAGATGGAATCATCTGATACCAATAACAATAATCATCCACTTCAAAACAACAATCACCACCGTGATTTTGATTCTTCTTCTGAAAAGAAAGAACTGGGTATGTAGTACTAGTTTTTTATTTCTTTTTTAATTCTTCAATTGTAATAAGCTTTTTCTTTCTTTGTTTGAAAAACAAGTTTTTTTGAGTTAGGAATCTGGAATCATAAGTTTCTTGAGAGAAATGAAAAGTTGTATTCTTTTTCTGTGCAGCAGCAAGTAGGACAATGGTTGAAGTTGAACAGACCAAAAACTGGGCATCCTCTACAAACTGCACTACTCTTGCAGAGGTCTTAACATTTTCCTTCTCTTTCTCTTTCTCTCTCTCTCTCTTTTGTCTTTGTCCTTTATTCATCATCAACTAATACTACTAAACCCTTTTGTTCTTTTCAACTTGGGATTCATAACTTAATTGACCAAAAAGTTTTCAATGTTATTAGTATCCCATTAAGCAGTGATTATTAATTATTTGCATATGATTACTAGCTAGAGAGAGAGAGAAAGAAAAAAAAGAAAAGCAAAATAGTGGTAGTAATTTGTGTGTAGATAGAAAGAAAGATCATAGATATTAGCTATAGGGAAAGGACCCAACAAAAGCTTTGTTTGTTGGGAAATGAAAAGGGCCTAAAAGCTGCATTCCTTCCTTTCTGTCGGGTCTGCTCTATGTTTATGAAACTTAGTTAATTGGTCTTTTGGGGCTTGTGCATGCATATTCATATTCATATTCATCTCTTTTACCTACCTTCACTCCTCCCTCTCACTCCATTTTCTTTTCTTTTCTTTTTCAAAATTCTCTTGGGACACCCCCTATACAATATTCTTTAGTACTACTACATGTTTTACAACATTATATTCCCACCCCTTCTTTAATTTGACTTCTCTAGTTACACCAATACACACGCCTATAACAAACTTTTATTAATTTTAAATATATATCAATTGTTAGATTTCTTTGTTAGTTATATATATTTAATAGCACTAGTCTTCATTTATTCTCTTACCTTGTTAGTTAGTGGTAGAATTCAAGATTGAATTCATTACATCTAATAAATAAAGCCATAAATAAACAATAAATGGCATCGTGTGTTGTACAATATACATGTGTTTTTAAACTAATTTAAAATTTTTTATTCTGTACTATTTATTTTATTGTGTATATAAATATCATATACATAAAATAATAAATATTAAATTAAATAAGAAAACTTAGGCTATTACTTTTATATCATCATTTCATATTAGGAGTGGCTAGTTGAAATGTTCCCTCTCCCTACCAAAGATGTTTTTTTTTTCTTTTAAACATATTATTATTATTATAGTGTCTAAACTGTAAAGATATATAATTATGAATGCGTTGATTTATTTAATGATGGAATGAAAATTACACACAAAACAGGAATCTGTTTCAATGGAAAGAGAGGGAGGAGCAGGAAAAGCAGGAGTGGCAGAGTGTAGAGCAGATGGATGGGTCCAATTCGAAGAAGGGGAATTACAACAAAGAAGGAACTTTATGGAAAGGAATGCCACGTGGCACATGATGATGCATCATCACTCCCCATGTGCTGCTGCTGCACCACCTGCACCTGCACCACCTGTCACACACCTCATAAATGCCCCTCCTCCTCCTCCTACTTCTTCTTCCTCTCTTCCTCTTCTTCTTCCTCTTCAACCATCAAAGCTCATTAATAATAATAATAATAATCTCAGCTTCTTTATTTCATCAGAAAACAATTACAACAACACCACTCTTCTCCACTTAACCACCACTCATAGCAATGAAGAAGATGATGATGTTCTTGTTGATAATAGTATTATTAACATTCATCATCATCATCATCAGAATGAAAATCAAACCCTTCAACTTTTCCCTCTAAGGAGCGGTGACGATCTTCATCATCACATTAACGGCAAAGGGACAGAGATATCAGCATCAAATGATGCCATCACCCCAAACCACCATCACTTCTTTGAGTTCCTTCCTTTGAAGAACAACTAACTAACTATTTCAAGATATTTTTATTATATTATATTTATTTGCTGTGTTTCCTGTTTAGTTTCTTTCTCTTTATTATTATTGTTAGTAGTAGTAGTAGTAGCAGTGGTGATGTTAATGTTACAAAAAATTAGTGTTGTAATAGGACAGTGAGTATGAAGGAAAATTTTAAATGTGTTACCTTAAAATGCATTTGGACTATGTTGGTTGAATCAAATTAAAATGACTAGCTACCTATTTTTATTTCTTTCACATACTTTGACATTTAAAGTAACTTGAAAAACATAGCTGCATGTGGAATCTGAATAATTGAAGCTAATAAGGTGAGTTTCATTAAGAGTGAGTGTATATTAACAATAAGGGAATTTGATATGAAGGTATATATGATATGAGACATATATATTGTATCTGAAATTAGAACATGGACGTGACAGAATTGCATGATGATGTTGAAGTAACTATTAGTTTGGGTTGGGGAATTTTTTTTTGTTCTTTTCTTACATACATGGAAACTATATATTTATTCAATACATACAGGTGGTGGTGATGTTTGTATAGTGTAGTTTTTAATTGACAATGAAGAAATCACATCAATGCTAGAAAAAGGGACAGAAACTAGGTGCATTTAAAGTAAAGTTCATGAATTCAATTGAAAGATGCTTTCAATCTCGTTTGAAATGTCAAACCAAAGCTATATATATATGTATATATATCTATATACCTAGCTTTCAAATGTCAATTAGTTCTAAAACAATTATTTGCATAACGTCACGTATATATATATGTTGTGTTGTGTAGTTCACATAAACAATTATTGTTTCGTAAATAAAATTATTGTTGTTCTTGCTTTACAACAAGTTTGACCAAAAATAGATAAATAAATGATAAAATATAAAGTAAAGAAAAGAAAAAGAATCAATTTCAAAAGGTATCTATCTTGGGTATTTGGTTTTTATGTATGGCATTTGAAAAGTAGAGAAAGTGAAAGTAAACGCAAAACGTTTTCGACCCGAGTACGACGATGACGAAGGATTCAAATTTCACAGTCTTACATACACACATTATTAATAACAATAAGTCAATGAAAGCAAGTTTTGTCTATAATAATTTGGCACACATGTGAGTATTATTTCTGCACATAAGACAATAAGATCTCATAAACAAATGAAAATGTACCACTAAGAGAGACACAAAATTATTTAATAATCATCATAAGACAGAAAAAAATATATTTAATTATGAAATGCGAGTATGCACCAAAAGTAGATTTGAGTAAACATTTCTCGGTTTTCCAGATTTCTGTTTAGATAATATATACTCCTATATTCGCACAGAAAAATATGCATAATCGATAAATCCCCATACTTCTACAGTTGTGCATACCTCATATATACCATTTGCAATGTGACATTTTATTTTCTCTAGATAATGAAAATAGAAAAAAAATTGGTTTGTGTATTTGTTTTGTCGTTGTTTTTTAATTTTTAAAATTTTATGACAATAAGATATAAAAATAGAAAATAATTTTTTTTATATAATACGCAAATTGATAATATAATGAATTAATTTTAATATATTATCAATATTAGTTTTATATACATCAAAATACATAACGTCGTATTAATAAAAAGAGTAATACTACATGTACACTAAAATCAATTATTAAAATCAGTCACAGTATAAAATACATATTGAAATTGGAATACAAATATATATTAAAAATAAATTAAACCACACTTGTATTTATACATTAGTGGCTGATTTTATTGGTTAATTTTAATATATAAATAGTTTTTTTGTAATAAAAA
>NC_029776.3:94428074-94433459 GCF_000817695.3 Arachis duranensis
AACTGGTGGCGCACTGTGCCTTCGGATTGATATATATTAGCCTATGACTATGAGCTTGCGGATAAAAAATAAAAAGAATATCTACCCAAGTACCCAACAAAAAAAATTGGTGGTTTTTAAATTTTTAACTTGATGGATATATAGGGTTTCCAAGTGCTTCAATTGTGTGGTGCATATTGTATATACCTATATGGTAAAATAAAACTAGTAGCAATTCTTATGAATATATAAAAATAAGATGTATCGATCTGAGCAGAAAAGTGCTGAAAATTCCATGAGCAAGTTGTATGGACAAGGTGTTATTCAGTTTGCCTAGGGTTTATAATAATATTCCATGCATATACACATGATATGATTATGTTATGATCCCCATTATATATTACATGTTCATTCAAATACCCTAAAGGCTAAGACTAAGACGTGTCACTTAAGAGCCGTCACGGATCACCAGACATCAGGGGCAAAATAACCCTCCAAAATATTCCCGCTACTGCCATTGAATAATTGAAATCTAACCTCTTATATTGTAGGGGACCATATAATAATTTTACTATTGCTAATAATAATAATGTATGTCCATGCATTATTATTAGAGAAAATAAAAAGAATTTAATTTTAATGCATTATCAGTATAAAATAATTTTACACATGCATCTAATTACATAATGTCATATTAATAAAAATAATTATTTTTTATATTTATTATATAAATAATCATCCAAAAAAATATTATAATTAAATTATTGTAAAATTTTATCTCATATTTTAAAAAATAAGAGACGTTTTTATGTTTTTAATTAATTAGAGATTTATTTATCTTTAAATTAAAAAGTCATAAATTTATTTATAAATTTTTTATTATTAATTTATTATTTTAATTTGAGTGTACTACACAGTACGCAGATTTGCCTAGCTAGTTAGTTCCAAAGGTTTACCTAGCTAATTAAGTGATAGGGGGGGAATTAAATTTGAAGATTCTTTCCTAAGAATAATTAATATAATTGATTCTAATGTTTAATTGTCTGAAACATTGGAAGATACGTGCCGAAGCAAAATATGTATAATTTTCTAAGGTTCTTTTCCAAAGTAGAGAATGTGGCTAAAGAAGAATATCCGTTTGGTTCTGAACTCCAAATCCAAGACAAAGTAAATTGTTATTGTTAGTGATGAAGACAAGAATTAATATATATAGTATTAATTAATGAGGCTTTCATCAAATCCATATATCAGAAGGACCAATTAATGTGATCAGAAAAAGGGGTTCATTGATCTACACACAAATTTGCAGAAGATAGAAGATGCCTTTTCCCTATATATTATTAACCCCTTTTTTATATACATTTCTCAGCATTGGGTCATTTAATCTCTGACCACAGTGCTTGCTCAGATTTAGCATAATATGGTTCAAATATCTTTATCATTTTGGACCCCTTAAAAATGAATCAAATAAAAAATAGTCTAACATTTTGGCAAGAGAGAAATCAAATGTTGGATTCTAATCTCAACTCTCTCAAACACCAAAAGATTGATGAATAAATGACTGAGTTTAAATCAACTAGAATGTAACTCACTGTTGGGGCTGTATCTACTAATTGAATTAAGTGATTTCTGAAAAAAAAACAAAATTATTTTGACGAAAATTTTCATGAAATATCGTATGCAAACAGATTTATTTGTAAAAAAAGAAAGTTCATTTTGTATTTTAAAATTGAGTCTAAATAATAAATTTATCTATCAAAATAAAAAAAGCATGTTACATTACATGTATTTACTCTTATTAATTTAAATTTTTGATATAAATGATTTCATATATAACAAATATATTTGTTTTTAGTAAAGCTTTTGAAGATATTAAATGAGTTTTTAGTTTTTTAAAAATAATATTTTTTTATGATCTTTTGTAAATATTTTTGTTGATATGAAATACTCTTTTATAAATTCTTTTGTCATTTCTTTCTTTTGTTGCTCTAATAGCCCTATCTATTCTGATTTATGAAATTATCTTTTTCAAGAATTGAAATCACTCTTTAAGTAAATATGTATCATGTAAGATGAGTGTTAGGGAGTAAGTAAATTTTATGATTTGTAACTATTAATTAATTATTATTATTAATATTTTTAATAGTGTAAAATTATATCTAATGATGTAAATTTTTTTTTTACTTCTTAAATATTGGCTAAATTTTAATAAAATTATTGTTCTTTAGACTTTTTTTAATATGTAAAAATATACAATTAATTTTTATATCTAATATATATGGTCTTATGCAAGAATTTCTTTTTAAGAGACACATACAAGAGCAAACAAGGATGAAGCAAAATTGTTCCCAATACAAAAATATTTGTGATTTCGAAAAATAAAAGAAACAAAAAGAGTGATTGATTATTTATTTTTAGCTTAGCTAGGTTATAAAATACACTCTTTATATAGTATAATTATTTCTTCTTTACTCTGTCTGTTCTAAATCATATATATATATATATATATTGTAAATTGTGACTATTCATAATTATATCTAGTTGTATTATAATTTTTATTAATATAAGTAAGATATATAATTATAAAGAATGTATGAAGATTTGTAAAATATTTAAATTGATCACGGGTGGGGTTTTGTACATAGAGCAAAGGGTTGATTACTCTTTAGTCTGTGTAGCAAACATAACAATTTGGCACTGCATCATCATCTGCAAACATAACATAGGTACTGTATCTGTAATAATCTGTGTTTTCTGAAACAAAGAGAAGAAATACCCAATGCTACTACTGATCCCTTTTAAAGAAAGGTAACTGAAACAAACTTATTGGGAAAAATCGTAATTAACTAGGACACTAGTTTGGAGGAGCTAAAACATTTTCACTTTTTTCCCTACCTATTAATACTCACATTCAGCTTACTATGACACATCATTGTTTTTCTCTTTTTGTTTAAAATAAATATTATTTTTTATTTCTAACCCATTTTTGGTGACTGGTTTCATGTGTGCTTCTGGGTGCATGCATGACCCTATTTAATTGCGGAAATCTATTATATTATCACATCAACTCTACCAAATACTTTCATGAATTTTTTCGCATTTAGTTTGTAGTTATACTAATGAAAGCACACATGATCCAACATTTCACTTATCATTAATGAACTTTAATAAATATATTAGTCAAAGATTCCATATACTTAATTAATATTACGAATTTAGTTATTATGTGTCTTAAGGTAATTAATAAAATATTTTAAATATTTTTATTTAATAAATATAAAATAAATATATTATTAAAAACTTAATTTTTTTTATATTTTGAATAAAAAAATTTTTAATTTGTAAATTTAACATGTATCTTTAAAATACAAGACGCACGCGTACTAGTAGGTAGTTCTGTAAATTATTTTTGACTGGGTCTTAATTCGTAGGGACAAATTGCCCATGCCACGTAAGAGTGTTCATGGATCGGATCATATCCACAAATTTGCAGTAAATATCTGCATTCGATCCGAAAATTGCGGATACGATCCGATCCGCACTCTTTATGAATCGGATCGCAGATATCAGCTCTACACATTCGCGGATCTGCAGATCTGCATAATAATAATTAAAAAATAAAAATATATATATTTAGTATTATATTTACTTGTTTGTATGTTTTAGTCAGTAGTTATTATTTATATATTATTATATTTTATTTTTGTTATTTAGAAAAAAATTGATTAAAAATATTTTAGGAATAAATAAATTTAAAAGTGTGAAAAAACATTTTTATTGAATTTCTTTTACATAAAAATATGATTAAAAAGAGAATGTTTAATTATACGGATATACCCAATAGCAGATTCAATCCGCACATTTGTGGATCGGATCGAATCGAATCTGACACTAAAAAACGCAAATATTATATCCGATGAAAATTATGCGACGGATCAAATTTTTAACTATATCCGATTCTATCTAATTCGTGTACACCCGTGATGCCACGATTCGTATCTCGTGCATGTTTTTCCACTTCAACTCAATTTTCCAAGCTGAAAGAAAAGAAGAAAAATTCTAAGAAAGGGTCACAAACATAGGTTGATGCGAATTGGTATACATGCAGAAGTGTTAAAGAACTATCCATGTCCATACAGTTATAACTCAATGTTCTCCACGATGATATTTACATATGGCTAGCTAGGCATGTCGATCTCCAATCATAACTCTTACTCTCTGAAAAATCTAGAAGCAAGGATAAAAATAATTTCCAATGCACTGTGGACCCCCTACTTGTCACAAAATAATGTCCTTCTAAAAGGCAATATTATGCGACACTTGACACAGATTAAGTAGTTATTAATAGTGAAATGCTCCAATAATGTAGCTTTTTCTACTCGATTGTCTACTCTCCACATATAATTGAGCTCGACCCAATCAACAGCAATTATCCATAACAACCGTCTAGCTATTTGATATGATATGATATGTGATATATTTAAAATAAATTAAGTGAAAAAATTAATAAAATAATAAAATGATGGTTTAATTATTATTGAGTTTATTTTTGTGATGTGAGTCTTATTATCTTAACTTAAAGATAATTAATTTTTTTTATTTTACTAATATTCTCATTTTAGAAGAATTTGATCCGTAAGTTTATAAAAATTATAGAGTATTTCTGCTTTTCTTTGTTTTCGTTTTTGTAAGAAAGAAATTATAAAATGTCAAGAAGGAAGTCGGTTTTTTAATGAGTCTAGTCTTTAGGACTTTGCAGCAGGTGTCTCTCTTTAGAGTAGTTGGGTGGATTGGGCTCTGTTTGGTTCCTTTTTTGGGACCTCAGATTGTATTCTGATACCACATAATAACAACAAATCTTAAAAGACCAGACCAAAAAACAAACAAAAGCTTAAGAAGGCTACAATGAATCCTGTAAAAAAACGGTACAATGAGAAAACTTTAAATGACTATCCAGGCCCCCAAAAAAAAAATATTTTGTTTTTGTTGTGAAAATATTCTTGTTCAAAACAGACAAAAAAATCAAGTAAAAACTAAAAATTAGTATTTACCAAAAAAAAAAAGCTAAAAACTAGTATTTACTTTCTTTTAATAATTAAATTGGGTTGGTACAGTAATAGTTATGCAATAACACATTAGTCAGTAACAAACTTTTAAATAGAGTTTTGACTCGCGACAAATTAGACCCGGTGATAAACCAAACAAATAAAAACTTTCTTGTTTAGCCATCCACAAAATTAATTTGTTAAAGTGGTGTGAAAACAATTTTGTAGGCGTGGAGATTGCTACGTCACCTAAAAATCATACATGGGTGAAAATAATTATATTTGTCTAAGTTTTCCACAGAAAAATGGATTATTGAGATGTATTAGTTGTTTTAGTTTGGAGTTTAGAGATAATGGATTC
>NC_029776.3:94433505-94435782 GCF_000817695.3 Arachis duranensis
GAGGAGTTGGAATGGTGTATACAATGCTACGAATAAGTGAATAACTGTAATTAAACTTTACATTTGCAATAACACATAGTCACATACAATGCTAAAGTCATCACTTTGATGAAATTTTACCAAGCCATACATCAATATTTTCTTCTTAAAATTGCATGCACAATTATTAAAAATAAAATAATAAATTGAAGGGAAGCCTTGAATATCCATTCAATATATTTTCAATCAAATATTTTAGGGACAGGTTCTAACATATAATAAGACAATAAAGAATACTCCACGCTATCCATGCCTGTATGGACATAACCAAACTCTTAATGATCTTTCGTTATCTTATTCAAGATAGTATGTTATAGTAGTTGGTTTGATTAAATACACTATATGTTGGTTTGTTTTAAAAAATGGGTAATTAAATAGAACTACCCAAATAAAAAGAGTAAAGGCCAAATTACACACAATTGCTACATTTTAGAAAAGTTAAATCTAATACTCTTATTTCTACAAAAGATTAAATATAATTTTGGTTCTTAAAATAGAGGTTGAAAATTTATTTTGTCTTCGGCCTTTTTCTGCTACAAAATTATCCCTCAACGCTTAACTTAATTTTAAAATTGTCTTTTTTTTACCAAATATTTAATTTTTATTACCAAATTATCCCTAACTAAACAAATTTAAAAAAAAAAAGAAAGAAAACAAAGGGGAAGAGGGAATCATACGGAGGGTGGGGACAGGGAAGAAGAAGGGAGAAGGAAAAGCAGGGAGATCATGCCAGCGAAACCACCAAAACCACCGTTCGTCACTGCTGTAGCTCCTCTTCGTCGTCGCACTAGTACAACCGCAGTTTGTTGGCGTCACCGCTGGCTTGGATTCGCTTCACTACAGGAGAGAGAAAGAGAAGCGGGGAAGAAGAGAAGAGAGGCACGGAAGCGCTAAGGAAGACTGCGTTCAACCGCGAACCGCCGTCGTCAGTCGCCATCGAGCCCTGTTCTGTCGCCGCCGCTGGAGTGAGGTCACGTCGTCCCATCACCATCGAGTCCTGTTGTTGCTTCTGCTTTCTACTTCTGCTTTTTGCCTTTTACTTCTACTTCTGCTTCTATTTTTACTTTTGTTGTTGCTGTTGTTGTTGATTCACCATTGTTGATTCACCATTTACTATTGTTGTTGTTATTTTATTGTTGTTGATTCTGTTTCTGTTTTTGCTTTTGTTGTTGCTATTGTTGATTCTATTTTTATTTTTGTTGTTGCTGTTGTTGATTCACCATTGTTGATATTGTTGATTCTGCTTCTGCTTCTATTTCTTCTCTTACCTCTCCTTTGTGGTTGATTTTGGAGAAGAAGGAGAAAAGGTATTTTTGTCCAAAAGACGATTTTAAAACTAAATTAAACTTTGAAGACCATTTTATAGCAAGAAAAAGACTGAGGACGAAACAAATTTTCAGCCCTTACCTTAAAGACCAAAATGGTACTTAACCCTTCTAAAAATGTAATTAACTTATTATAATATTTATATAATATTATATTCAATATATTTGTATTTTTAATATATTAATAAATACAAAGGCGGAAAATATTTAAAGAAAGATCAAGATAAATAAATATAAAAAGTCACAGAGTGGATCGGCTATAAAAGAGCACAGTAAATCTTAGAAAAATATAAGTGTAGTTTGATGAGAGTAAATAATGTTTGGTCAAATATTTAATTATAAGAATCAGCAGCATGCCACATTATTTAATTAACTTTGATATTTTATCTAAATTTTGAGAAATAGTAGCAAGTAATAACCAAGTGTTCAAAGTTGCAACCATAATTACCTGTCATGCAATTTTTTTTGGCCAAACCCATCTCAATAATAAAGACATCTAACCACAAACTCATGATTACATGAAACACTACTAAGTTTTAATTTCCAAAGTGGAAGTAACTTGAAATCATTATCCTTCAACATACATGTTACCCATGGATAGCTATGATATAAACCAATCACGGAATGCCACATAAGCATGATAGCCCACTTTCCAATTTGGCATGGGACATGTGGAACAGACGAACAATTTCACAGGGAGTTGTTTGCAAATATACAAATATATATTAAGGTGTAGTACCTAATAATAATGTCTTTGTCAATAGCTTAATTCGTTTCACATGTAGATACTCAATACCCTCCAAAATCAACTACTCTAGAATTTGATAGTGCTTCCACTTTAGCTTTTCAAATCCATTACCTACACATTTTTATATATATGATCATGACTTTTATGCACTCCTCTTACATATCA
>NC_029776.3:94435823-94445781 GCF_000817695.3 Arachis duranensis
AACTCCTTTTGAGCATAAAGAACCAAAAAGAGACATAGACATCATGTTATTTCAATTTAACAAGAGGTCTTGAGTTCGAGTCTTAGATCATACGAAAGAGAAAGAGTAACTATATTCTCGTGGAACAAGATCGTTTCGATTCTAGAGTATGTGAAATTCAAAAGGAAGCTAAGGTTGGGATAGAGAGAAAGTTGTGATCATAAATATATATGGCTGATACATTTGATGAACAGTGTGATTATCTATTCAAAGCAGTTCTAGTTGGGGACTCTGGAGTTGGGAAATCAAACTTGTTATCAAGATTTGCAAAAGATGAATTCCTTTTAGATTCCAAACCCACCATAGGTGTGGAATTTGCTTACAGGAACATAAGGGTCAAAGACAAACTCATCAAAGCACAGATTTGGGACACTGCTGGCCAAGAAAGGTAATCATTTCTTTTCTATCGTCTATATCCATTCTCCAATAAATTATTATTATTATTATTATTATTATTATTTGTTTTTCTTTTCAATTTGCCATCACTTAATTATAAGTGTTATTTATTTATTTAATTTGCCATTTTGTCTTCACATGTTTGATCTTTGCCTATATAAGGTTTTTTGTTTTCAATGGTGAACCAAAATTCATAAGTTTCATAGAAGCAAACCCTTTTGTTTTCTTTTTGCCGTTCTTTTAGATGTTAGTGTTTTCTTTTCTTATTTAGTTTCTTCCTTCTTTGTCTCAATCCTATTAAAGCTTTTTCTTATATCCGTGATGTAAAAGTTAATGCTTTTTCCAATTGGCATTTTCAATTTCAAAGTGTCTCCACTCAAAAACTTGGTTAGCTTATCATAGAAGTATTTAATAATGAATTCGGCTAATTTGACTTAATGATTATTATTTATTAGACTTCCAACCCTTTTCAGTTTCATCTCTTATCTCATTCTCCACTAACAACTTGTTCCACTTTTCAACATTTTTTTTTGCCGGCAATTTTTGTTAGCTAGCTATGTTGCACTGTTTGCTTTTGTTTAGTGTCTATAAGGGAGGAGGTGGGGAAAGAAAAAAATAATAAAGAAAGAATTGAAAAAAAAAAGAGAAAAAGAATTAATTTGTATATCTCGGATAGGATAATACATAATAATAGTCCAAGAATTTAAATTTTTATGCACCGCCACAAAATTTTATATAAATATTTAATCAATTGCTTATTATTTTAAAAGTCTCATAAATACAAGTATCTAATTCAAAAAAATTTTAATATTAGTGTATAATAATTACACTATTTTCACAAGTACAAAGTGAGCGCTGCTAGCTAATTGAGTAAAGGTTTGGTTTTGTGATGGAAATAATGTATATATAAATATAACTATAATCCTTTTCAAATGGGACCGGGAAAATACTGAAATTAATATTAAACTATGGATTACTAGCCTGGATAATTGGATTTGGTTTTGTATATGTGATTTCTGGTTTAATTAAGATTTAAGAGATAAATTCTTAAAAATGTGTTAACTTCCATCTTAAGGCAGGGGATTTTGTTGGAATAACACCTAAGCTTCTCTCCTTTATTCTGCATGCTTCATGCAATATTATTAATTATGTACAAAGAAAAAGGGTTTCATACTTAAAAAGGCACTTTTTGAAAAAAAAAATTCATAATGAAATAAATTAAAAGTTTCTTTCCATCTCCATACATCTGCTGATATATTTTCTTTTCCATCATATCCGTTTTGAGTAAAAACTAGAAAGCAATTATGAATTCTCACCAAGACGGCAAGACCTAATTGAATAGATAAATAGAAATGCTTTTTTATCCTAATAAATCATTCTAAAATATTTTAATTTAATTATCAAATAAAATATTAATTACTTGTAAAAATTTTAGAACATTGATTATATTTACTTGTTAATTTTGTTTAATATTTAAGGTGTTTAAAAAGATTATATCAATAGTCTAGTTAATATAATGGTTAATTTTATGTTGCTTATGAGTTGGTGTCTAAATTTTGCCTAACTTACTTTTTGTAGTAAGTTTTGATTTTTTAAAAATTATTTATTTTTATATATTTTATGGTGCCTATGAGTTGGTGCCTAAATTTTACCTAACTTACTTTTTGTAGTAAGTTTTTATTTTTTAAAAATTATTTACTTTTATATTTTTTAAATTAAATATTAATTTTTAACCTTTTTTAGTAAGTAAGCATCATCTTTTAGGCACTATAACATTTACCTAATATAATACTTAAAAGGAACTGGGATCTCACTGGCAGCATAGTTGAAAAATAAATTTATCAGTGTACTATATGTCCCATTTATTGACCTTAAATTTGAAAGAAATGATATAAATTAATTGAAAGTTGTAGAACTCATTATCAAGTGTAGACTGTCCAACAAATCACTAATTATTAATTTTATTTATTTATTTATTTAGTTAAAGTTTAATGCATACATAAATAAACAACATAACTACAGGGTAAGCCGGGTCCAAGATATGGATTGGCCACTTCAGTCTTTACTTTAGCCTAAGCTTAAGAAAATGAAGGTTAGAACTTATAAATGATTGTGACAAAGAAATTAGGCAAACAAATTCATGTGAGGTGGTGAAGGTCTCGGATTTGGTCACCAACCCCACAATCACGCACTCTCTTGACTCTAATTGTTTATGATCATGTGATATCCATCTATACCAAAATTCTTCATTTAAATCACAAAATCTTGTTAGGTGCAATAGATTTAACACGAGCAATATTATATTCCTTGTTTGAGCAATGTTTTGATTCAATATCATATAGGATTGGTTAAACAATTCACATAATCATGTATCATGTCTTCAAAAAAGAATAATATGTTGTTTGTGTTTCTTTTTGGCCCAAAGATGAAAGTGGAATCGGTATATATCAAACCTCTAATCCAACATTAACAACCCCCCAGCACAAGATTTAACAGAAAAAGGAAAAAAAAAGTGTGAATGAGTTATAATTCATTGGCTCGGTGGAATTATTTTAGTTATACTAACGATGTATATGAAACATTTAATATTATAATGTTCTTTCAAGTTTTTTGAAACATTGCTTAATTTGGATTTTAAGAGTGGATTAACATAATAATTCAACCAAATGGTTATGTATTTCACTCTAACAAAGCATACATAAAATTTTGTGGCAGATTTAGAGCTATCACAAGTTCATACTACAGAGGAGCCTTGGGAGCAATACTAGTCTATGACATAACCAGAAAATCGACTTTCGGAAACGTGAAGAAATGGTTGCATGAGCTAAGAGAGTTTGGAGGTGAAGACATGGTGGTCGTTCTGGTCGGAAACAAATCTGATTTGGTTCAGTCAAGGGAAGTTGAGAAGGAAGAAGCGAAAGGGCTTGCGGAAACAGAAAGGTTATGCTTCATGGAAACGTCTGCTATGCAGAACCTGAATGTTGAGCAAGCATTCTTGCAAATGATAACTAAGATCCATGACATCACAAGCCAGAAAATGTTGGAGGCCAAGAAAGAGAATGGCACAACATTGAGGATTTCAGGTAGGAAGGAAATTCACGTAACTGATGAAGTCACTGCTACTAAACAAGCTAGTTGTTGTTCAAGATGAAAACATACACATCATTGAAGGTGCAAATACTTTCTGTATAGGAATTGTTTTGTATGATCATTTTACTTTCCCACACTCCATCTAATAGTATATGAGTGTATGTTAGCTCAATGTAGGTGACAATAATGAAAACAGATAACACATCTCATCTGTATAACTGAGTTCTTGTTTCTTCCTACTTCCCCACTTCTTCCTTTCCTGTCTCTTTTGTTTGCTTTTTTTTTTTCCCTTTGTCTAAAAAATGATCACTTGATAGTAGAATGTAAATGATGATTTTAATGTTGATTTGTGTGTGTAATAGTGTTGGAATTAATGTCTCGAGTCAAGTAATATCCATGGAGTAAAAGAGGAAAATATTAGAAGATTTTATCATCATAATTTTCAGGTTTTCAAACAATTATTATGAACAAATTAACAAACATGGGCTGATTAATAGTTCCATCATGCTTTTGTACAGAGACACTACAATCTGTGTGTGGAATTGTAGACATGATTTTACCTCCTTTATTGAAATAAGGTGAACAATCAATGTGTCAACAAAATGTGGCATATTGATGACTTCCAAAGCTTCCTATTACAAATCAAAAGATATATTCATGACTTCACACAACTACCATCAATAATTTCTTTTGTAACAAAAATTTGATCATTTAACTAATAAATATCAACATACTCATCCCCCTTGTATAAAAAAAAATAAGTATTTTATCTTTGCTCACAAGAAAATCACCCCATTTTTCATTCCTGCAATGTTATTATGGCCGGGGGTAGCCTTGACCTTTTTAGAAGACCTCACTTGAATAGTTTAGGGTAGCTTGAAAATGATTTTTGATAGTTAGGATGGAGAAATGGAAGACAATACTTCAAGTAAAGATGATCCCATATCAGATCGAGGTTAAATGCGTCAGTAGACTCAGCTATGTGACGGTGATGACTTTGCTATCTTTGCTTTTTTCTTGGTCTGAGCCTCTTAAAAGCCATAAAAGTAACTGCTGCAGAAAGAGAATACCTGCTCCAAACAAAAATGAATAAAATCAGATTCATAAAGCAAAATTTGATTTTTAAAAATACAAATAACACTATATTTTGATTAATGCTATGGTTAGTTGATTTTAATAACATATTATTACTATATTGATTTATATTAGAATAATTACACTATTATATGACCAATGATTTAGCCTTTTTAACTAAAATACAGCCAGTCAGTATCGTGAATGGCCTATGGATGCCTGCAACCATAGTTATCAAAGTCGAGAGTTCACCAACAGTTGTGGAGCTTAGGTAAACTTGAATTGTAAAAGTCAACACGTAAACTCAATTTGATGACCTAAAGAATTATCAACTAAAGTACAAAAGCATAGTTAACAAGAACCATAACACGAGCACAGTTGTTCGATAAGCAAGGAGAGAAAAATTTGCACACCATGTCAATGTGTAGTTCAGGTGGTCTTGAGGCATTACTGAACTTCGAATTAAGGTATTGACATCCTTCGGAATAGGGTAAGGATTACTTGGATTCACATTTTCATTAGCATCTTCAATATAGATAGTATTTTCAGGAAGACCACAAGCACGCGCAATGGCAGGAACATCGACATAGAACCACTGGGAAGATTCAGGATCATTTGCCGGGACAAATATGCTTGGTTTTTCACTTCCACGAACTATGCCAACTACTTCTTTCGGTGTAACAGAAGGGGTGTGATCCTGTAAGTTACGTAAAATCAAAGTAAGTTTGAAACTTCAATCTTCATCAAAAAATGACCAAGGGCAAGAAAAAAAACCTCCGCAACGATGGGCTTTTTAGACCAAAACCTCCTCCAAGATGTAGTTCCATCATCCTGTGAAGGAGAAGGAACTGCATTCGGGAACTTTTCATCTAGTGTAGCCTCTACAAATTTGTCTTTCCAACTACGAGGAACCCATCCTCTGTTAACAATAATGGGAAAAGTGACACTACAAGAAGACAAGTTTAAAAAGTTATAAAAAAAATAATAATTAAAAAAAAGACTAATGAGCAATGACTAACCCAATAAACATGTGACTGATGCATGC
The DNA here is from genome assembly GCF_000817695.3 of Arachis duranensis. Lineage (NCBI taxonomy): Eukaryota > Viridiplantae > Streptophyta > Magnoliopsida > Fabales > Fabaceae > Arachis > Arachis duranensis. The sequence continues at coordinate 94,441,468 of NC_029776.3, forward strand.
ATAGCAACATATGTAGCAATCTGTAGCTAATGATTCAGATACAATTCTAGTTGGTATAAACATGTTATCTTTAAAACTTGAGGACTTAAATATTATGAAATATGAAGCCTAAAAAATTATGGCCAGATTGTGCCCATGAATATATTGAAGCTTTTCCCATGAATGGATTATTTATTTTTGTTATGAGTCCTAATTATTAACAATTTATTCCAATAGTTTATTAAGGTTTTCCTTTTTCTCTGTCTCAAATCTCTTTCTTTTAGCTACCGGCCCAAACAAAAGAGATTATGAGCAACAATTACAATTATCAGTTTATATCAATTGGTATCTGTGTTAGTTAGCCCTAACAATAATCACAATTTACAAAGCACTGGAGATATTGAAAGTTTATGACTTGAAAATTGTTTAGTAGCTCAAGCTAATAATAATTTAAGAAAAGCACTATTCATACACCCAACACTCTTGACACCCGTATAAAAATACGGTTTTTTCTAATTAAATGTGTATTTAAATTATTTTTTAATTAACATAACAAAGAGAACCCGTGTTTGGTCGCTAAGAAAATAATGGTGTCAAAATGGTGTTTATTATAGGGTGTACACGTAGCGGGATTGATAATTTAATACTGATATTTTACCTGTCTGGATGATTCTCAACTGGCATAAGAGGTGTTATAACATAGTAGCCATTTTCAGTAACTCCTGAAATGCTTCTTGAGCGGGGTCCTACAAAGATTGATTTTTTTTCATCAAAAACTCCTTTGCATACCACCTTCCTAAATTCCAGAGTGTCCAATTCCTGAGTTGAAGGATAACTGCGGAATTGTAAAGGTTCCATTTCCAGCCTCTTCTCTCTATATTCCAACAATTTAATCTGTAATATCGAAACAGGGAAGTAACAGTCAATGTGCTAATCCGCATGGCTAGTACCAAGACATGCAGTAATGTAAGTTCATCTAAAATTGACCAGATTACCAAAATTCGAGCAGAATATTTATAACAAACTATTAGGTTGAAAGAACATGAATGAGATCCCTATCAACTACCTTATCAAACTTCCATGATCCAATATATGTAACTTACTAGTGAAGTATATGGTTTTGAATTTAATACAATCATTATATCCAATATAATCTCTATTCTATCAGTCAATCATGGAGATGAAAATATAGACGGCATAATCCAAAACATATATTTATCATTAGGAATGCTTTTGCCTATAGAGTAAGGGGTATACCGGCACAAGTATTATAACTGTAAAGTGAAAATAAGAGCAAAATGCAAACATATATTGATTGTAACAAACCTAATTAAGTTAACTAGTGAAATCGCCAGAATCAATTTGAAATTCACAAACTACAATTAATTACCAGTTCTTAGATTAGTCAGTAGATACTTCCTAGATTGGTCCATATGGCTTGATTAGTAGCACAGCACAACACATTTCATGTCAGGTTAGTACTTTACTTGAGCCTCATCACAAACACATTCATATTTTGCTGAATCACTTGCCAGGACCTTGTTGACAAAGCGATTCGAGAATAAAATCAACATAATGTTATTTCCACATACTTTCACTTATACAAATCACACAATATCAATCAACACCATTTGTTCCATGGCTTCCTTCCCTCTTCTTACAACTGGATGCTTATGTGAGACTATACGAACAAAAGTTATGAGAAACTGGCCTGGTTAGTTTCAAAAATACATCTTCCATTTCCTTTTCCTGTTTACATTGTATTTCCTTTTTCTTTTTCCTTTTTTTATTTGGTGGTGGGATGAAATGATGAAGGAAAATGAAATCATAAAGTCAATGTGTTACTTCTGAATTCAATCTTAATAAACCATCCATAAAAAAAATGCACTATTGTGATACCAGTAAACAATCTTAAAAATAAAACAGTATGCTTAAATGAAATTGAGGAACTCTTTTAGCTCACCAAAATTAATCTCTTTTTACCACAATAAAAAAATGAGAATATATATATATATGCACCCTAACATTTTCCTAATCATGATGAAGTTAATGCTACTAGTAGAAGAAAAGCACACTTTATCTTGTCTCCTAAAAATCTGCCAAGTCCCAAGGCCAAAAGTGATTGCTCCAGGTAGAAACAGCAACCATCTAGATCCTTTTCCTTTCAAAAAATAAAAATAAAATAAAATAGTAAGTTTAATAAAAGAAGAAGGTTGCATGTTTGTGAACACAAATTCAGCATTGTGAAAAACAAGATCGACGGAACAGATAAAGAATCAATAGAAGGCGCATGAATACGTACATACCCTTTGATCCCGAAGAGGAAGAGAGTGTTTGGTCGGAATCAGATGATGCAGCGGAAGCGGCGGCGGAAGTAAACGGCTTGGATATGAGGAAGTAAGCGTAGCTCCCTCTGCTACTAGTGGCGGCAGCGGAGCTACGACGGAGGTGTGCTAGCGTTCTGGCGGTGGAAGCCATTGCTGTTACAATGTTTGATGTGAGAGCGGAAGATGAAGATTTGAAGGGTTTATGGAGTTGGAATATGGTGTTTGCGAGAGCACTGACCGCTTTGGTGGACCTTACAGAAACTCCTTTTTTTTTTTCTTCCACTTTGGTGGGCCTTTCGGATTTTATACGGGCCTTCTATTTTTTTGTTTTTTTGTTGTTTTCCTACATAATTCCCCTCACTCGGGTGGAAGCACTCATCAACCCAGCGCATTCCGAACTACCCAGTTACCAACAAACAGCAGCATATATACATTGTTTTTCACTTCATAATTAACACTATGACAAGTAATTCATTTAATTTCTGACAACACAGACTGTAGTAGAAGAGTTAAAGAAGGGGAGGAGTAGAGTTTGAAGAAAAGTGCTCGGCAATTGAAAATGAGAATCAAGCTAGGATTAAAGTGGCAGGAAGAAGCACAACTAAAAGCAACACAACTTGAAGAGAAAAATTATAAATTGACGCAGACACAGGGAAACCAACTTGTGAATATCAAGGCAGTTAAAATTTTCGATCAAACATGAACAATATAAATTCAGTATCTGCCTACTATACTTACACATGCAAATATGTATCAAACTAAGAATCTATTGTTCCTCAAACACAAAATGAATTTATATACTTACCATCATCATTTAGTTATAGTCACCATGAAATTAATCGATCAACCACTTATCCACATCCTCAAAAACAAGACGTAATTTCTAACTACAAGAGCTTCATCAAACTCCATGTAGTTTTTATAGAAAAAGCAAAAAGAATGGAACCTTGATGCGTTTGGAGTAGGTGGAAGAGGCCGAGGCGGAGGAAGAAGGAATGAAGTCAGAGTTAGTGGCGAGGAAGAGAAACAGGGCGGTGACAGCGAGACACAATGCACAAACAGCGGAGGCGGAAGAAGACAGACTGCCGGAAACGTCAAGAACCCTAACATTTTTTTTCCGGCTTCGCTGGGCAGACAACCGAGCATCTTAACAATATAAATAAGAAGTATAATTAAGTCATCCACGTGATAAAATTAAAATTAAAATTTTAAATTATTTTTTAAAATTAATTTAAATTATAATAATTTGATTAAATAAAAAAATAATATATTATGTATTATTTTTTTAATTTAATATTAATTAAATTAACTTTAAAATAATTATTAATTAGTTTTAATAATTTAATTTTTTGAATAAATCAGACATATATACTGAATATAATCATAAATGATATAATAATAGTTAAATCTATCAATAAATATATTGGTTATTATTATACTATAAAATAAATTAAATATAAAGATTATTAGCACTTATAAATTTATAAAATTGATTCGCGTGTAAGGATTTACTTATCAAATGAACTTAAAATATGAACCAAAAATATTTATAAATTGGACCTAGCATCACTTGAAAGAATAATGACAAATGTGGTATTGTTCTTGTCATATAAAAAAGTATATGAATTATATTTTATTAAACTCTATGTTACCGGTTATTAAAAACATTAAAATATGAACCAAAAATATTTATAAAATAGACCTAACATCACTTGAAAAAATCATAAAAAATAATCAACTTACCTTAAAGCAACTTCAATGGACATATGTTGAGGCCCTGTTTCTGACAAAAGAAGAATTGAGACTGTTGGAGCAAAATGAAATGGGATCCTTGCACAAGGACCGATGGGACAAAGTCCCTCTGAACGGGACCGAGAGCAACGATGGATAATTTACTATTTGGCAAGTTATTATTTAAATAAATAATTATATAAAATTTTAATTAATTATATTAAATAATTATATTAAAATAAATAATTATATTAAATAATTATATTTTTATTGTGTA
>NC_029776.3:94447550-94459371 GCF_000817695.3 Arachis duranensis
CCCACAGAGATTGTTGGTATGAAGCAAGCTATGGTCACCTTGTAAATCTTAGTCAGGCAAACTCAAATGGTTATGGATGATGTATGAATAAAACATAAAGATAAAGATAGAGATACTTTTGTAATTCATTGGTGAGAATTTCAGATAAGCGTATAGAGATGCTTTGTCCCTTCCGTCTCTCTGCTTTTCTACTATCTTCATCCAATCCTTCTTACTCCTTTCCATGGCAAGCTGTATGTTGGGCATCACCGTTGTCAATGGCTACAGTCCCGTTCTCTCAGTGAAAATGTTCAACGCACTCTGTCACAGCACGGCTATTCATCTGTCGGTTCTCGATCATGTCGAAATAGAATCCAGTGATTCTTTTACGTCTGTCACTAACGCCCCACAATCGCGAGTTGAAGCTCGTCACAGTCATTCAATCCCTTAATCCTACTCAGAATACCACAGACAAGGTTTAGACCTTACGGATTCTCAAGAATGGCCGCCAATGGATTCTAGCTTATACCACGAAGATTCTGATTAAGGAATCCAAGAGATATCCACTCAATCTAAGGTAGAACGGAGGTGGTTGTCAGGCACACGTTCATAGGTGAGAATGATGATGAGTGTCACGGATCATCACATTCATCAAGTTGAGGAACAAGTGATATCTTAGAACACGAATAAGCTGAATTGAATAGAAGAACAATAGTAATTGCATTAATACTCGAGGTACAGCAGAGCTCCACACCTTAATCTATGGTGTGTAGAAACTCTATCGTTGAAAATACATAAGAACAAGGTCTAGGCATGGCCGAATGGCCAGCCTCCCAAAAAGGGTTCAATCATAAAAACACGATCAAAAAATGATCCGAAGATTGAAAGATTCCCCCCTAATACAATAGCAAAAGGTCCTATTTATAGAAAACTAGTAGCCTAGGGTTTACAGAAATGAGTAAATGACGTGAAAATCCACTTCTGGGCCCACTTGGTGTGTTCTTGGGCTGAGCATTGAAGCTTCCATGTGTAGAGACTTTTTCTTGGAGTTAAACTCCAGCTTTTGTGCCAGTTTGGGCGTTTAACTCCCACTTTTGTGCCAGTTCAGGCGTTTAACACCGGGAATTCTAAAGCTGACTTAGAACGCCTGTTCGGGCCATCAAATCTCGGGCAAAGTATGGACTATTACATATTGCTGGAAAGCCCTGGATGTCTACTTTCCAACGCAATTGAGAGCGCGCCAATTGGGCTTCTGTAGCTCCAGAAAATCCACTTTGAGTATAGGGAGGTCAGAATCCAACAGCATCTGCAGCCCTTTTCAGCCTCTGAATCAGATTTTTGCTCAGGTCCCTCAATTTCAGCCAGAAAATACCTGAAATTACGGAAAAATATACAAACTCATAGTAAAGTCTAGACAAGTAAATTTTAAATAAAAACTAATAAAATATAATAAAAACTAACTAAAACATACTAAAATCATACTAAAAATAATGCCAAAAAGCGTATAAATTATTCGCTCATCACTAACACATCTACAATGAGTGAGAAACGACGAGCTCTTCATGAGATTGCCTGTGAGAAAATAATGTCCAAGTGGTTTACTTAATGGTTCGTTGTATTCGTAGAGTTATGTAGTATGTTCTTATTTATTTATTGTGTATTACTGGTATGTGATGTAGTTTGTTTTATTTATTTCTGATGTAAGTTTTTAAATTAGTCAATATTATTGTGTCGTTATTGTTCATGAAAGTGACCGTTGCAAAACTAGCTGTTAAGTAGCCGTTGCAAAACTAGCCGTTAAGTAGCCGTTAAGGAAAACTAGCCGTTGCAAAACTAGCCGTTGCAAAAGTAGCCGTTGCAAAACTAGCCGTTACAAAACTAGTCGTTAAGGTACTTATTGCATACACACTTATAAATATCAACTATTAATGACTCCACAACTCCACTTCAACTCTTGTTTCTCACCTCGACAGAGAACTAAAAATTACATTTCTCCATATGGCTAGAAATTTTGATGATATATTCAATGAGGCTTTGTATAGCAAAAGAAGACGGCAAGATAACACACTCATAGATAATTGGATCGATGAGTATTTATTCGAATATTAAGAAGAAGAAGATATCGATAGAAGCCCTATCCTAATTACTCGTAGATGGATCAACATAGATCGAGAAGCAAGACATGATCGCCTTTTCCAAGATTACTTTGCAGATGCACCGGTGTATAATGCTGACATTTTTCGACAGAGATTTTGAATGAGAAGAGATGTGTTCCTTCGGATAGTAGACGCTCTCTCAAATGTCTATCCGTATTTCCAACAGAGGGTTGATGCAACTGGAAGAAGAGGCTTGTCGCCACTTCAGAAATGTACCGCTGCGATACGGATGTTAGCATATGGCGTAGCAGCTGATGCTGCTGATGATTATGTGCGCATAGGCGAGAGCACTACAATTGAATACTTGGAAAATTTTGTTGAAGGTGTCATTTCCATGTTCCAGGATGAATACTTGCAAAAACCCAATCGAAATGACGTACAACGCCTGCTACAAATGGCGGAGGGTCGTGGCTTCCTTGGCATGTTGGGTAGCATTGACTGCATACATTGGCAATGGAAAAATTACCCAAAGGCGTGGAAAGGTATGTACATGAGTGGTTATCGTAGAGTTGCAACCATAGTACTTGAGGTTGTAGCATCTTCAGACCTTTGGATATGGCATGCGTTCTTTGGAGTTTTTGGTTCAAATAATGATATCAACGTGTTAGATCGTTCTCCAGTGTATGATGATATTCTAAATGACCATGCTCCGGAGGTAAATTATACTATTAATGGTAATAATTATACAATGGGATACTATTTAGCAGATGGTATTTATCCTGAATGGGCCGATACTACTTAGCAGATGGTATTTATCCTGAATGGGCCACATTTGTCAAATCAATCTCAAAGCCACAAGGTGAGAAACGCAAGTTATTTGCACAATACCAAGAAGGGCAAAGAAAAGATGTGGAACGAGCATTCGGAGTGTTGCAAGCACGCTTTGCAATTATACATAGTCCAGCTCGTTTTTGAAAAAAGAAAAAGCTTGCCAACATAATGAGAGCTTGTATTATATTGCATAATATGATTGTTGAGGATGAAAGAGACAGCTATGTAGGAAATTTTGCTCTAGGCTTAGAGTATGATGATGTTGAAAATGGCTTATCACAACCTCAGCTGGGAGAGGAAGATTTTGCACCATACCATCAATTTCTCCAAAGAAATGCCCAACTTCGAAATAGGCAGCAGCATAGACAATTGAAGGAGGACTTGATTGGACACATATGGCAATTTCACAATACTTGTCGTCAACTATAGAGTTTAATTATATTTTTCTTTGTATTAAGTAATTTTACAAATTAGTGTAACCCCGAATTATCTATTGTGTATTATTGTTATATATGAATTTATTTAATATTAATATCTTTTAATAGTGGATTATTTTTAAATTTAAATATTTAAATTACATTATTGAAAAAAATTAATTACATTAATTTTAAGTATTTTAATTAATTAATTAAGTGGGACCACAACAAGGACTAAAGTTAGTTCCTCCTAATGGAGAAGAGAAAGATGTTTTGAGTTCCTATTTACTAATGGAGAAGAGAGAGATGCTTTGAGTTCCTATTTACTGTTTATGACGCAAAAGCTGATGTGGAGTTACTTTTTATGACAGATGGGTCATAAACAGGAATTGGGATGAGTTCCTTACTGGAGATGGTCTTATTATTCATGAGAACCATTTCTACGTAAGTCGTTTTGTTCTGGTCAAATAACTTTTCATAACCTTATATATTAATTTTGTTATATATATATTACGGTAGTTTTTCTTAATATATACATATACATAAATAAAAAAATATGTGAATTATATTTTTTAAACTTTATGTTACTGGGTATTAAAAATATTTAAATCACATATATTAATTATTTTTTTTGTTATAATTATTGTTTTATATATATATGATTTTTTTTATTCTACAATCATGCAATAATTTTTTTTATATGTATATATATATTCCTCAATTCCAGCTCCATTCATACGCATATTAACAGTTTTTTTTCTAATAGTGATATTTTAATTTTTTGTTTTTCTTTTTTTCACGTATCTTTCTTTTTTTTCAAATAGTGATGTTTTACTTTTTTTAAAATATATTTTTCTTAATAATTACATTACTAATCTAAAATATAAAATAAGAAGAAAAGGTGACACATATATCCAAGAAAAAAAATAAACTTAAAAATAAAAAAAAAAGAAATTTTATATTAAAAATGTAAAAATAATATATTCAAAAAGAATAGTCGTAATATATAAATTGAGTCCATAATTTAAATTTCTCTAAAACTAATTTAATCAAATACCAATATTAGAAATAAATTACTTAAATAATATTTAATCTATTCCAGTCTTTAGACAGTTATAAATTAGAGTCATTCTCGTAACGACAACGAATTGAAACAACATCATAAGTTCGAACATTTAGAATTCATACAAATTCAGACCATTCTTTTGTTCTTTGAAAACTTTCTGTATCCCTGATAGAGTTGAATCGAAATTTCTTTTATGAAAAAAGAGTTACGGAGATGGCTTTGATGTGTTGGAGACTAAAATCCGGAAGTCACTATTTATATTTGAGTGTGACACCCATTAAACCCGAAACACCAAATAAAATAGTATCTCTGGTTTATTCTCATTTAATTATAAATCTAAAGTAATAATGACTTATTTAATTCAATATTTATGATAATAAATGAGATAACCATTATATAAGTCATTTAATGTAAAATAGCTTAATTTATGATTATAATTAATATATGTATATATTGCCCATAAATAGATTAGAAAATAACAATTTCGTAACAAAATAATCATTCAATTTGAATTACAATTAATTGATTTATAGAAATTATAATAAAATGTATGATATTTAAATAATTAACCAAATCAATTAGTTGATATAATTAATTTATTATAATAAAATAAATTTATTGAGTTAAAATAAATAAATTAAAAAATACCATCAGAAACATGTTACGACAGTTTTATCATTAAGTGCAGAAATTTAATTTTTACATAATAGAATAGATATTTACAGATTATTATATTAAACACAGGCTAAAAAATACACTAAACAAAATAAAAGAATCAATGGTAATATATAACCTAAAAAATTACTTAAATTAAAAAAAGAACCTGTGATGAATTATAATTAATCCATATATGCGAAGATAGAAAAGAGCAATTAAACAAATTTAAAGAAGATAGAAAAGATAATGTGTGGAGTAGATAAAAAATATATTGTAATAGAAGATTAATATAATTAATTAATACAAAGGATGAAAAAGAAAAATCAAAATACGATCTTATTAAAAAAATTTTAAAAAATATTAAAAAAACTATTAATTAACTTTTATAAAAATATTACAAAAAATTTAAATTATCTTTAAATAAAATAATAATACACTTAAGAATTATTAATCAAAATAAATAAAAAAATTAATATAAAACAAAATCATAGAAAAATATTAGTAAAATTAAGATAAAAAAATAAAAATAAAAAATTACAAATATTTTACCTGAAATATAAAATAGAGAAAGGGATAAAGGATATATAAAATAATAAAATAACAATTTGAATTAATTGAGTTCATTTATTTCATTGCTTTATATATTATTTATTAAATAATTTAATATTTATCTTGATCATATTAAATAATATATTAGTTATAATTAATTTGGTTTTATGAATAACACAAAATTTAAAATAATTTGATTTTTACTCTAATTAAATTAAATATTTGAATTTATGATTAATATAATTTAATGAATCAAATAAAATATTAAATAATAAAATATTTATCCTAAACAAATAAAATTACATAATTGATTAATTATAATTAATACAATTGAATGAATCAAACACATTAAATTGAAAAATAATTTAATTAATTTGTGTCTTAAAGACACATTTTAAAAATATTTATTTTTCAATAATTTTTATAAAAGATTTTTTATAATATTTTTAACCTATAGTCTAAAGGCACAATTATAATAACTCATTAAAAAGTACTTAATTAGTTAATATAAATAATTAATATAATTGATTTAGTTCAATAAATTAAAAAAAATAAATGTGAAAGGAAGAGATAAAGAGAAAGTAAAATTATAAAAATGTATATCCATTAAAAAGCAATAAAAAAAAGTCCATTTTAGTTTTTATTTATTAATTATTAATTTATTATAATTAATTTCACAAAATTTATTACACATTATTCATCTTAAAAATTAATACAATCAATTTATTGATATCAATTATCGATAATTAATTATAATTGATATAACTCATTTCGCTATACTTTCTAAGTAAATAATTAAAAATGCACGTCTCAATTTTTTGTTAAAGTAAAATAAAATAAAATATATAAATTGAGTAGATATAAATCCGAAAATTATAAATTTTATTAACAACTCAAATAAATTAGTACCATGAAATTAAATTTAATGTCTATTTTAAAAATAATTACTGACTTTTTATTCTTTTAATTATTAATAATTTAAATAAAATAATATCCTATAACTTATTTTGTTATTTATTTTAAGTAATTACTAACATAGTTGTTAGTAATACCAAGTGTATATTATCAACATAACTTTATCACGGGTATTTCAATCTTATCGTCATTGCAATTTTGTACCATCTTACTTTTTTAATTGTTATTATGTTATTAGAATTATTGAATAATATTAAAAAAATTCTTTAAAAATAGAAATAGCGATGGCACCTTAAATAATTAATTTAATAGAATTAAATTTAAACAAATAAGATGATTCAATCAATTATATAAATAATAGTATATTTATAAATATTAATATTGAAAATAGTCTCACTAATGTAAATGATCAATACAATAATTATATGAAAAAATAATTAATTACATAATTGCATAATTTTCAAGATTCTATATAATTGAATCTAACGAACAAATAAAAAATATCTATATGATAATGTCCTAATATTTTAGCATACTATAAATCATATTATAAATTTATATATCATATTATAATTTTAAGTCAACTCCTTAAACACATTATAACATAAACCATCTAGAAAGATACACCAAATTAACGAATATCACATCATATGGGTCACAACATACACTCTAAATTGTCACGATATTTCAAATAAAAAGAGTATCAATACAGAGAAATCAATGAATATATATAACTAAAATAAAGAGCAACAAAGAGATACACAAAATGTAAGATTATTTAAAAACAACATAAAAATGACATTTTTTCATTAATCAGAAGTTAAAATTTATAAAAAAAAGTGTGCGCCTAATAATAAGCAATTAAAATAAACAAAATTTTTTAAAAAATATAAAAAAATAAAATGTATAAATAAAGATAAAAGAAACAAAAATTCAATAAACAATAAAAATTGTACCCAAACACGAGAGAGAGGGGGAGAGAGGGAAGGAGGGAGAGAGAGAGAAAAAAAAGCAAATGAGTAAAAAAATTTGATCTCGTATAAATAGATGGTATTGAGAAAAATAAACTAATTAAATTAATTTATATATTTCGTTATCATATTTATTATTTATTAAATAATTTGATATTTACTTCAACCAAATCAAATAATTCATATAATTAATTAATCGATATAATTAATTATAATTAATCAATTCATATAAATTATAATAAATGGTGAAATTTAGATGTCTAATCAAATTAATTAATTGATATAATTAATTAATTATGATTGATTTGCTTTAGCGAATTAAATGAAATAAATCAGGAAACACATTAAGAGCATGCCGCATCAGTTCTGTTATTAAGTGCAAAAATCTGATTAATAAAATTATTCTAATAACGAAAAGCTTAAAATAAGAAAATTTAAATATATTACCAATCGCTGAAATTGCATATCCGAGTTTGTCACGAATTTAGCAAAATTGAACTTAAACTGAGATAATTCAATCTCATTATGTGTTCCACATCGAAGATCTTCTGGCAGATGTAAAAAGCATGGAGGAGATGGAACTTGAACTTGCCCTATAAAATTCCGTGGAAACAATTCCTCAATAAAAAATTGAACTCCTCCCAAGAAAGCTAACTTTAACCACATTCCATTAGGTTGGTCATACTAGGTGAGTAGATCCAACAATCATTCGGTAAAGTAGAGATTATTGCCCCTTCTTTGAACGCTTATATCCATGTAGTTGGAACCCGAATCAGTGAAGACAACTCGATGAGGTATTTCATGGATGTGATGCATTGTAAACGATTGTGACAAAAGACAATTGAACTGGAACATTAGACGATAAGAATAATTTAGAGTAATAACAATTAATAAATTATCAAAAGAATAATATAATAGAATGAATATATGAAAAACATTATAAAAAATTATAAATTGTACTTTAAAAGTATAAAATTATGAGTTGACTCTCAAATTTAGATTCATGTACACAGAAAAACACTGACTCTCAAATTTAAATTCATGTACCACAAAAAAACACTATATATAGACTTTAGTAAAACAAAAATAAATATGTAAATTATTTATTATTAAGGTAATTTTTTATTAAATACAGTAATTATGCATCATATATTAATTTTGTTAAAATTATATAATTTTATCATGTCATAATTAGAATCATTATCTTCTATCATGATCAGAGAAATCTCGAACAATAAATAAAAATATTATACCTAATATACACAGATTGAAATATATTATCATGGACGGGTTTAATAACTTAAAATGTTTGAAATAAGTATCATAAAAAATAGAATTATAACGGGTTAAAGTAATAAAAAATAACTTGTACAATTATTATATGCTAATGCTAAAAATAATTTTACGTAACCCTATTATAATTTTTACGATTACCTGTGATAAATTATTATAATTTTAAGTTGTTACTTTCCCCACATGATAATTTTAATTTTATCAATTACTGCCAATATATATTTGTAAGAATGAGTTTAAAAAAGTGATATATAAATATATATAATATTATTTTTATATAAAAGTTAGATTTAAATAATATATTAAATATTAATTTGATATAATTATAATAAAGATATGTTCCTAAATTAGTATAATTATATATTATTCATTAAATATTAATTATAATATAATTATAATAAAGATATTTTTATAAAATAATTTAGAATAGATGAAAAATTTCATTCATTTTAGAAGGAAAACGGACTCACGAGAGATCAACACGTCACCTTTATTAGTTGGGAGAAAACTCAGTTTTAGTATATTAAGTAGATGGGCTAGAAATTTGGCCTAATGAAGATAAAAAAACGCTACTTAAATTTTCAAACCAAAAATTCTATTAAGTTATTTCAAAATTTTAACTTTTTATACCCTAATTTACTAAATCAATTTACCAAATCAAACATCTTCTCTAAACCCTTTGTCGTTGTGCGCCTTCATCAATCATCCCTCTTCACTGGCGTCAATCTCTCCCTCACCGAATATTATCGAATCTAACAAAATAACTATCCAATTAAGAATTAAAATAATTATGTGCATACTTACTGAACTGAACATTGAGCATGTTTTACTTGTATTTACTTAAACTAATCATTCTCGGAAGAAATACAATAACCATCCGCCAGGCTAGTGAATTGAACAACTAGCATATTATTCATTATCAATGCATGAACTTTCGCTGCTTATCTTATTAAATTGTTCACTCTCCACATCAATGGACACGTGAGGAGAAAGGCACAGGTGCGATTGTAGCTGCGGAGGGAAGTGCTGCACATGGTGAGGCTGCGAGGGTGTCAGCGGGGATGTGGTGGCGTCGGCATGGCCGGGGAGTGCAGCGACAAGGGAATGCACGGGTGCGGCTGTGGAGAAATCTGCCTTTGTTACGAAGGGACAACAACACAAGGCTGCAGCGGCGTCGATATGGTCAGAGAGGGAGTTGCAGCGGCGCAGAGTTTGGATGAAGACAAGGGTATTTCTTGTTTTAAATGTTGGTGTTGTTATAAGGAGACATGAATAAGTTGAAGGGAGGTTTTGAATTTGGTGGTTGGAGAAGGAGAGATGCGGGAATGAGATTGAAAACAGCAATATTGATGGGAGAAAAGGAAAGGGGAAGAACAATAGAGGTGCGAAGCCATGTTTGGATGTGTTTTGTCTTCTGTATTGGACCGTGACTGAAAGTTATTTTCATGTCTTCATGTACGGGCTGCAGTGTTTTGTCATGGACCGGAAATCGACGATCACGAATTTTGGGCGTGTACCAGAGATTAATAGGTTATAGTGAGATTTGGAGTAATTGTAAGTAGTGTGAATATATTTAGTTGTTAATTTTAATTTTTAAAATTTTAAAATTTAAAATTAAATAATTAATTAAGAATCTAATTTTTAATTTTTAATTTATTTTGTTTAATTTATTGTTTATTATCATTGTTTCTCTATTTTTTTTATCACAGATTATACTTAAGGGTGGAGAGAAAAGAATTGAAAAGTAAAATATTGTAGGAATAAATGTAGAATTACAAAAGTATGAAAACAGAGAACAAAAGATTTAATTTAAAATATATTATTACTAAATCCGTAGGCTAAAATAAGATAAATAAAAATGACCAATTCTTTATTTATGGAATTTCCTATGATGGAAAATTTTGTATTTGGTCCTTTAGGTTTTGTTTTGTTTTGAAGATAGGACAAAATAAAATACTAAGAATAAGATAGAGATTGAATACAAAATATACTAATTTAGTATCTCCATACATAATAATATTTTTATTTATATTTTATCTATTAAATATAGTTTTGTGTCTTTGTGTAACAAATGCAACCTTAAGAACCGTGTAGGATGGCAATTCATATCCTACTCGCGGGTACCCAACCCGATTCAACCCGTTCGGATAGGGTAGGCTACCCTATCCGCAGCGGGTAGGGTAGGGTACGGTCCGAGTATGTCTGCGGGTAGGGTATGGTACGGGTTTAGGGTGTACCCTACCCTACCCTACCCGCACCTCATATATAACACATATTTTATAAAAATCTCTCTATATAGTGAAGAAAGTGAGAGTTGAACCCACAATCTTTCTTATGTAATGACTTATAATAAGTGAACAACTACTAAACTAATTAGTTAATTTAGTAATTTAGAGCATTAATTTTTTATTTTTTATGTTATTAATACGTATAAAATTCGAAATAATTGAATTTTATATTTACTTTGAAAAAATTTGATATTTCTGCGGGTAGGATAGGGTAGGGTAGGATTTAGAATTTTAGGGTGCGGATAGGATTAGGATTGAGAAATTTTCAACCCACAAATAGAATAGGGTAGAATTTTAATGAAATTTTCAACTCGCGAGTAGAATTAGGATAGGATCCAAACCCTACCCTACCCTACCCATTGCCAGCCCTATTGGCTCGGCATATGAAGTATTGTTTGTGTTACCTGACCCATAATTTAATGTAATTGCAAACAGGTATAAGTATAACTGTATAAGGTGGTTCGGTTGGATTACTGAATTCAAATATTCAATATTGGTTAGGGGGTTGATAAATGGGGTAAAGGGTTATTGGGTTTTAGTACGCTTTCTTTTATAATGGCTTCTTTTTGACCGAAGGTATCCAATTTTTATTGGTTTAGACTAAGGTTTTAAAAATTAAATTAATCATCCAACCATTCTAATTATTAATTTATTAGTTTATTAGTTTAATCGGTTTAATCGTAATTCAATTGAAATAATAATTTTATAATAAATAATAAATAAAAACATTAAAATATAATTATAATTTATTAACAGCTCA
>NC_029776.3:94459541-94474730 GCF_000817695.3 Arachis duranensis
TAAATATTAAAAATCAAAATTAAAAAATCAAAATTTTATAAGTTATTTAACTTTTAGAATGTATAGAATTTATAAATTTAAATTAAATAAGATATTAAATAAATTTATTATGTTATTATTATGCGTAACAAAATCAAAATAAAGATTTAGAAACATTACTTACAAATTAAATATTTATAAATGTTATTAACTTTGTTTATTTATTTTTAATAGTATTTAATTTAAAAAAGAGATAAAAATTTATATTCAAAACACTCTTTATCCTCTTGCATAATTTCAATTGATAATTTTTTATTTTATATTTATATTTTTATTATATTCCTTCACGATAATAAACACTATTCTTTCTCTTACTATTATTCTCTATACACATATCTATCATTGACGCCACTATTATTTTACCTTGTTCTCCTTTTTTATTTTTTTCTCCTTTCACCTTTTGTTCACTCTGATCATAATTAATTATCACTAAGTATCATTATCACAATTTTTATTCTTGTTTATCACTTTAATTTATAGCCATCTTCTATCAATTTTTATGAATGGTTAAAGTTTTGCTAGAAGAAATAAGACATAAAATATTTAAAATTTTTGCTCAAGTTATCAAAATTTGATGTTAGTGATCCTAAAAAACAATATCAAAATATATTATTTTCAACTAAAATAATAAAAAGTAGTACATAATTGTAAGTTTTTTAACTAATGATTATAAATTTAAGTCGCAGTTTAATATAGTACCTTGGGACAGAAGGCAGCCATTAATTAAACTGTACTTTATTATTTCATTTTACATGTTTTGAAATAGCATTTTGTTATACATACAAGTCTTTTTGGCATATAAGTCTATACAAGTTGTAACACCCTACCACACAGGGCTTTACACCTAGGATGTAAAACAGATGTGGCGAGGTGTTACGACCTCTAAAATAAAATACATACATATAATAGCAGAAAGAATATAATAAACTAGGAGCCTTGAAAAACAGGTAAAACAAAATCGTAAAATAATAAGCGCGACACTCAGAAAATGAGAATACTTGCGTGCTAAGAAACCTAGAAATCATAAGTGTAACTAAGGAGAATGTGGAAAATCCAAAATACATAACTGAAACCCTAACTCTCCTTAAATCTCTAAGAGGAACAAAATAAACAAGTTAGTCGGAGAGAAGGCTAGGTACATATATACATAAACCGAACAGCAAAAGAAACCCAGAAACCACTTCGCTTCAAAAGTCCAAATGCCTACCGAGGAGCCTCCCGATCTGCATCTGAAAAACAACAACACAGTATGGAGTGAGAACTGGAGGTTCTCAGCATGGTAGAGGTGTCACACACATAATATATAAGATCTTGGGAATGCCAGAGGCAATCCTAGAATGCCGACACTCAGATTATAAAGCTTAAGTACGAAACAGAAACCACAAAGGGGTAGGTGTTCTAAGAAAAATCTAAACTCAGCTTAACTTAATCTTAACCTTATCTTGACCACCTTTCCTTCGTTCCTCCATCTCCGTTGAGTTGCACAAACAAACAAGCAAAACAAGGCAAATACAAGTAGTTCACAAGTAATACAAATAACAATTATAACAAATAGCATATTATAATCATGTAGGCAATCCCAATTAGTTCACAAGCAAACAATTCAGATAATATGCACATGATGTATGCCTGTCCTATGGCTGATGATATTATCTGTCGGTTATATAGCCAACTCGACTGTCCTGGTAACTAACCATCGACTGAAACACTCATGCAGAGCAAGTAGGTTTGAGCTACAACCCCCTTACTACTACCCGCTTAACCCAGAGCCAGTGGAATAACTACTACTGCGGCTACTACCCAAGCGGGTGTTTAAAAGCTCAACCTGGAGCAAGCGGGATGAACCACCATCCTTGCTACTACCCAGGCATCACAAACATACTTTTGTTCAATTTAAATCAAGCATGATCATTATCAATTATCAAACATTAACCTGGAGCAAGCAGGACGAACCACCATCCTTGCTACTACCCAGATATATCAAGCATACATTTATTAATTCCGTCTCATTTCAATCATCAAACATCATATCATTCATAGTCATTCATAATCATTTCACAACCATTCATCGTTACTATGTCATCATTAACTTCTCATACTTTCACATCATTCTCATATGATTCATCATATTTACTGTTTACTTCACCCCCAAGCTACCTCAAATTCCTAGCTTAAGCTAATTACTAGGTTTATTATTACATTATATGACTAAAAGAAGAAATTAGGGGTTTAAAAGTTTGAAATTTGGTTTAAAACTTAAAATTCAGTTTTGCAGAAAATAGGGGCCATGCGTACGCGTGTGCGTGCAAGTTTGGCCCATGACGCATACGCATTGGCTTGTTCGCGTACGCATGCATGGGAGGCAGTAGCCACCACATGCGAATGAAGGTTTCGTGTACGCAAAAATCTCATGTCATGCGTAAGCGTGAGCCACGCGTACGTGTGGGCTTACGTTTTACCAAAAATTTTACTAAGTCTGAATCTTGCAGATTTACTATTTTAAATCCCAAACTTTCGATGCGCATAACTTTTTCGTCTTAAAACATTTTTCGTCCGTTCTTCGAACGGCATAAATTTCATGGACCCAATTTTTTTATTTAAGACAAATTTAAAATAATTTGAGGATCCGAAAGCCGAGTTATGCCTCGACGAAGTTCGGCCAAAAATCAAAATTTTACAAAACTTCAAAACCTCATTTTCATTAAAAGTTATTCCCAATTCAATACCAAACCTGCAAATCATTAACAAGCATCTCTTTCTCAACACCACAATAATTCCCATAATATATCATACCCCAAAACCAACATAACATAACCTTACTATTACCACAATGATCCTTCCAAGCCTAACATATCTCAACTCAACAAATTCATGCATCAATATCTCATATACATCAATAAATTCAACATGTTTCTATTCAATATACATGTTTACACATATCACCATCATTTCATCACTTATCATTCATTCCACAAATACCAAAAACAACACATGATTCTTATCAAGTTTACTAGGCATTAAACATACACATACGTTCCAACTTATCCTATGGTCACCCAACCTAAGTTTTCACATAACATTACATATTAAATACGCGAAACCTAAACCATACATTGGCCGATTTCCGCATATAACCTGAGACACCACCAAGGCACCAAAAACAACCCTCAAAGCTCAAAATCTCCAAGGCAAGGCCTCCTAAACTCCACCAAGCCTTCGAAGTACTCAATCAACTTCAACATACACGTATACAAGCCTAATTCATATATATCACATCCAAATTCAATACCCAAACTCATATAAACTAGAATTTGTAGTATTTTGAGAGTCCTCACCTTATATATGTCTTGATTGAGCAAAGGCTTACAAATTCCTCGAGTTAATTTGAGCCTAAACATCAAGACATTGAATTTCAATAACCAAAGCCCCAAAATTTTGAAATTTGAAGAGATTGAGAGGCTGGGATGAGTGGTGTGACTTACCTATGAAATTGATCCGATAGAATCGTATAGCTCGACACGCAGGACGCGTAATCATGAACGGTGCGGCGATCAGAGTTCGAATGAAGAAGTTATAGTGGATAAAAATTGGAACAAGGGTTTGAAACCCTTTTCTTCCCCTCCTTGTGCTTCAGCGTGCTCCTTGCTGAAATGGGCTTTGACTCATTTTAAGTGATGGGCTGGTTGGGTCCATGAGCCTGGTTTGGGTCCGGTTTGATCAGTTCGGCCTAATTTTGGGCCAAATTTTTTGAAATTAGTGTTAAAATTTTCGTTTTAAAGAGTTTTATCCTATTTTAATATAATATTCACATTTTTAATTTTTATTTTTAAAATTTAATTTATTGACTAATTATTTACTAATTTAGCGGGGTTTACACAGGTCAGCCCAAGCCCAACAAAAAAAACTCTCAATTTAAAGAGCGTGTAAATACGTCCTCCCGCAACTTTGAATAACGCGAAATGAGAAACGATTCTTCTTCAATATTTGTATTCCACGTTCTTCCTCCTGCTCCTTCTCCTTCTTCTTCTTCTTCTCCTTTTTCTTTGCATTCCTCCTCATTTTTCTTCGCATTTCTTCTTCTTTTTCTTCGCGTTTTCATCCTTATTGTGGTTCTTTTTATTGTTGTTATTGTTGCTGCATTTTTTTTCTCCTCCTCTTTCTATTGATTTTGCAATATTATGTATTTTTTTTGTTTGATTTTTTCTCCCAAGAAGAATTATAAGAAACGAAATAAGAAGATGAGGAAGAAGAAGCAGTAGAAGATCAGAAGGAGGAAGAGGAAGAGTTTTGAATTATGCAAAGCTTATCAGAATAAAAATACACCCAAATATCTTCGTGTTACACCCAAATTTGCTACAAATACAGAAAATTATTTTCTCTAATACTGCATTTTTTCTTCTTTTCCTTATTTCTTTCTTTCTTTTAGTTAAATAAATGTAAGTTCATTATCTTTTAAGTAATTTTGCAACATTATGTATTTTTTCTTCTTCTTTGTTTGATTTTTTTTTGTTTTTATTCTTGTTAAGAGAGTAAAACAAGAAGAAACTTGAGAAGGTAAAACCAAAAAGAAAAGATGAATAAGAAAAAAAGAAAAAGAAGATGGTAATGATGATAAAAAAAGAAGCAGTAGAAGATGAGGAGGAGAAAGAGAAAGAGTTTTGAATTATGCAGAACTTATCAAAATAAAAATACACCAAAATATATTTGTGTTACACCCAAATATCTTCGTATTACACCCAAATTTGTTGTAAATATAGAAAAATATTTCTTCTAATGCTGCATTTTTTTCTTCTTTTTTTTTCCGTATTTCTTTCTTTCTTTTAGTTAAATGAATGTAAGTTCATCATCTTCCAAGTAATTTTGCAGCTTATGTGTTTTTTCTTCTTCTTTGTTTGATTTTTTTTTTGTTTTTATTCTTGTTAAGAGAGTAAAACAAGAAGAAACTTGAGAAGGTAAAATAAAAAGAAAAATATGAATAAGAAAAAAAATTAAAGAAGAAGAAGATGGTGATGATGATAAAAAAAAAGAAGCAGTAGAAGATGAAAAGGAATAAGAAGAGTTTTGAATTATACAGAACTTATCAGAATAAAAATACACCCAAAATTCTTAAAATACATCCAAATATCTTCTTGTTACACCCAAATATCTCCGTGTGTTACACCCAAATTCGCTACAAATACAGAAAAATATTTCCTCTAATGCTACATTTTTTTCTTCTAAATTGAACCACACATCAACCACTTAATTGGATTCAAAACAATAAAAAAAGGAGAAGAAATTCCAATGAAAAAAGAAGGAGGAAGAGGAGGAGAAGGAAGAGGTGGTGTTGATGACGACGATAAAGAAGAAAAAGAAGAAGAAGAACGTGCAGTAACGGCACGAAGCGCGTGAATATAAATGACTTGTAAAAACTTGTATGGGAAAAATGCTTGTATATAGAGAATAATTCTTTGAAATAATGTCATAGTATTCTAAGGATGAGAATAATTTTCATAATTTAATGCGAATCTTCTTATTATTTTATTTGTCATTTAAAAATTATCTATAAAAAATAGTTACTTAATCCTCACTTAATATACTCAACTTTTAGATAGAAAACACTATACAAAGAGAGATAGAAAATTTTTAGATTTATTTTCTTAATCCTCACTTAATATACTCAACTTTAATAGCTTTGATGGTGGTGATTTTTTGTAATTAGTACAAAATTTTAACTCTCTCTCTATGATTTTAAACAAACTCAATTTTGTTATTAAATAATTTTTTAAGTTTAGAATATTTTT
The DNA here is from genome assembly GCF_000817695.3 of Arachis duranensis. Lineage (NCBI taxonomy): Eukaryota > Viridiplantae > Streptophyta > Magnoliopsida > Fabales > Fabaceae > Arachis > Arachis duranensis. The sequence goes on from NC_029776.3 coordinate 94,465,364, forward strand.
AACTTCTTATATAATAAGTATCTTTCAAATTATCTAATGCATAAAAAAATCCATCTTTTCATTTATCTTGAAAATTAAAAATTAAAATTAATAATATTTGTTCTTTTTTTTAAGCAAAAAAATAAACACAAAAACAGAAAAACTCGATAAAAGAATAATATTAAATTTCATGTTTTTATATATGAGAATATTACCGATTGTTATATTATATATTATCTTTGTATCACATAACAGAAGATAAAAAATCTATAATTTTAAAAAAAATTTAATTTTGTTATTAAATAATTTTTTAAGTTTAGAATATTTTTAACTTTTTATATAATAAATATATTTTAAATTATCTGATGCATAAAAAGATTTATCTTTTTATTTATTTTAAAAGTTAACAACTAAAATTAAATGATATTTGTTTTTTTTAAGCAAAAAAATAAAAAATAAAAGATAGAGAAACTCCATAAAAAAAATATATTAAGTTTCATATTCTTATATATGAGAACATTACTGGTTATTATGTTATATATTATCTTTGTACTACATAACAAAAAGTAAAAATTTATTTCTTCTTTTTGTTACGTATTTCTTTTTCTATCTAAATTAGCTTGTATCTTATCAATTTATTTTTATTATTTATGTAATATTTTTTTCTGATAGTTATTCATTAATAAATATTAAATTAATGATTCTGTTTATTATACTTCAATATGTTTATTTCAATTAGACTAAGGAAATTATCAAAATTTAAACTTATTTTCTTGAACTACTTCTTAATCATATAGTTGGAATCGTTTAAACAAAAGGTTTTAGATCCTAAAATTTTTAAATTTAAAGAAAAATATAATAAAATAAATTAAAAAACCTAATAAAATAAAATGGTTTAAAAAATAGAATATATATATATAAAATAATAAATTAAAATTTACATGGCCCATGATATAGAAAAATAAAGAGAGAAAAATAATTATGAAGGCTGAAATAATAAAAAATATATAATATAGTTCTTATCTTATCACATATAAATGTTATAAGTCAATCTAATAATTAATAAAAAAAATAATATTATTTAATATAAGATAGATTAAAAATAAAAAAAAGAGATTAACAAAATTAATTAACAAAACTCTTATCTTAGATTGCTAGATTATTTAAAAAATCAATGAACAAAATTATTATCCAACGTAAATAGATTAAAAATAAAAATAAAATTAACAAAATGCGAGGAGATTTTTCNTAATACTTTTAACAAATTTTTGATAAATGCAAACTTTTTTTTACATCCTTTATATATGCCAATCAAATATTGGTGGGACTTTTTGATGCCATCATTTTTTTAATCAACAATAAAAGAATTCGAATAATATCATTTAAGTTATAACTTATTTGAGGTATAATTCATTGATTTTTTAATGTCATCATTCATAAATAAAGACATATAAAAAAAAATAAGAACACATATAAGATAAAAAGAAATATTTTTTTTTACATTAAATTGATAAGATAAAAAAAAATATTTCTTTTTGCATCAAATTCATAAGATACAAAATATTAACCATAACTATTAAGTCTATAACGTTGATAAGTGAAATTCTCATAAGTTAATAATAGCAATTACGTTACATTACCGAACAAAGCAGACATTTCACATTTAAACCCTACAGCTTCCTGCCCACATCGCACACCATAAACATTGCAACGTGAAAATTGTCGTCCCTCCAGAACCCCGAAGGCGCGATCCCTCTCAATTGAAACCATTTTGACTCATACCTCCACCGTCCAGTCTGGATATGAGGATATCATGGTCGGCAGCGTTTTCGAACTAGCTTGATACTATTCTCACTCTCACGTGGAAGCACTCGTCAACTCAGCGCATTCAATTTTACCATACTCTCACTAATCATGTTGAGGTATGCTCTTCAAATCCCAAATTCTGTTTCCCACTTTGCTCTCCGTCTTTGCTTCCCTTCAACTTCATCCCTACACTCTCACTCTCAGTCCCAATCGCTTGACGAAGCTGTTGATTCCTTCACTCGCATGCTCTCTGTGCGTCGTACTCCTCCCATCATCCAATTTAACAAGATTTTGGGATCCCTTTCCAAGACGAAGCATTTCCACGAAGGCGTTTCCCTTTTTAAGCAATTGCAAGCCAGGGGAATCGCTCCCGATTTATTTACTTTGAACATCCTAATTAATTGTTGTTGCGGCATGGGTCATATGGCGCTTGCTTTCTCTATATTGGCCAAGATTTTCAGGATGGGTTTTCAGCCTGATACCATAACGTTGAATACACTCATTAAAGGTCTCTGTCTCAGTGGTAATGTTGAAAAAGCACTGCACTTTCATGAGAGAAGGCTGGATCAAGGATTTCAGTTTAATGAAGTCACTTACGGGACCTTAATCAATGGACTCTGTAAGACCGGAAACACAGCAGCTGCTATTCAAGTGTTGAGAAAGATCCCCCGGCATGGGATTGTTCCTAATGTCGTAATGTACAGCGCAATTATTGATAGTCTGTGCAAGGATACACTTGTAAGCGATGCTTTTCATTTATATTCTGAAATGCTTGCTAAGGGAATTTATCCTAATGTTATCACATACAGTTCTCTCATTTTTGGATTGTGTCTTGTGGGTCAATTTAAGGAAGCTATTGATTTGCTAAGTGATATGGTGCTTAAAAACATTACTCCCAATGTTTATACTTACAATACTTTGATTGATGGGCTATGCAAGGAAGGAAAGATCAAAGATGCTAAGAGTCTATTGGCTGTAATGGCGAAATCTGGTGTGAAACCAGATGTGGTTACTTATAACAGCTTAATGGATGGGCATTGTTTGGTTAATGAGGTAAATAAGGCAAAATATATATTCAACACAATGGCCCAAAGTAGAGTTTCACTCGATGTTCAAAGTTACAGTATCATGATTAATGGCTTCTGCAAAAGTAAAATGGTCGATGAAGCCTTGAATCTCTTTGAAGAAATGCGTCGCAAGAACTTGGTTCCAGACACGGTAACTTACAGCACTCTTATTGATGGCTTGAGCAAATCAAAGAGAATCTCTTGTGCTTTGGAGCTTCTTGTCAAGATGCACGAAAGAGGTCCACCTGCTAATGTAGTCACTTACAATTCCTTGTTGGATGGGATGTTCAATATCAAACAAGTTGACAAGGCACTTATGTTATTCAAGCAAATGAAAGAGAGTGGCATTGATCCAGATATATGCACGTACAATGTACTTATTGATGGCTTATGCAAAGGTGGAAGACTTGTAGTTGCAAAAGAGATTTTTCAAGATCTTTCTGTGAAAGGCTATCCTCCAAATGTGAGGACATACACTATTATGATCAATGGGCTCTGCAGAGAGGGCTTGTTTGAAGAAGCATTGGCCCTGCTGTCGGAAATGGAACACAATGGTTGCTTACCAAATGCTGTTACTTTTGAAACTGTTATTCGGGCTTTGTTTGAAAAAGATGAGAATGACATGGCGGAGAAATTTCTTCGGGAAATGGTTGCTAGAGGCTTATTGAATTGATAAAAGAAGGTAAGATACATCAGCTCAAATTGAAATTACATCTCATTGTTGCTGAATATGTATCATAGTTCTGTAAATTCTGTGTCTGTTGGGTCAGAAGACTTTGGCAATGCCATAACATCAATATAAATTTGTACTTTCGATTTTTGCAATTGCTATCATCCTTTTTAATTCCACTACTTTATTGATTCTTTAGTTGATATTCCTAGTTATAGCTTACAGATTTAGTGTTTAAGATCTCTTTATAGCAATCGAGTGTTCTTTACTGTTATTCTCTGAGATCATATATTTATCATGCTACAAACTAAGCAAAACTAAAAAGATTGAAAATTTTGTTTTGTTGTTTGTTCTCTGTTATTCTGTTGTGCAACTTATTTTTCCGTAACTTTGTAGGTACCAAATATATATATATATATATATATATATATCAAACTAATTCCTATGACTGTTTTATCATAAGCAACCATGAGCTATTGTTTATTTGATTGAATCCTCTGGGAATTGTTGTAAAAGGAAATTTAAGTAGGTAATAAGGATTTATTCTTAGGCTATATAGTTTTCACTTCCATCTTAAAAATAAACCCACCTTCTAAAATGCCTGTCCCCATTTTTCATCAACCTAAGCAACATCGAGTCAAGGTTAATATGGTTCAGTTATCTCAAAATTTTTGGCCATTTTCTTAATTAATGCTACTCAGTTGTATTGCTTGGAAATTGTTTCTGTTGAAAATATGTACATTACGAAGTACTTTTTCAGAGAACGTTTTGCTGTTAATTCTTAGATAAATTACCTCGTTATTTCTTGTGTAGACATTATTCTATTGTCTCTGTTTATTAGCATTTTAAAAAAGGTTACTAGCTTGGAGTTTTGTTACGTGGTGCTTGAGATGGGAATGTTAAAAGTGAAACAATATAGAATTCTTTGGAGTTGCAGTTGATTTTATTTGGTGAATTTCTTTGCATAATTATTGCATTTATTTATTTATTTATTTTCAATCAGAATTGGACTATGATATAGTTTTATTGCTGAATATTTCATATTTATGAAACTGATTTTGATCTTGTATTAGTTTTTGCAGCTTCTCTCAATAACTTCTTGCCATTTCTGCTTCTTTTCAACTTCTCGGTAACTCCATCCACTGTTGCCATACTTCTTGGTCCGTTTGACTTCCAGGGACTCCAATTTTGGGTCTGAGCCAAGTGGACCATGACTGACCCCAGCTAATTATGCAGTGTTGGACTGTTTCTTCCATCATGGTACATCTTCGACAGGTTGCGGGTATTGTTCTGATTCTTCCATGGAGTTGTTGGTTCACCGGCAACCCCTTGTGCATTACTTTCCAGAGGAAGATTCTTGTTTTCGGTTGCACTTTCAGGTCCCAAATAGAAGTCCAGAGCTTCTTCTGCTGGCAGTGGAGTGGCATCAGTTCGAGTGGAGGGTGGTAGAACTGGTGCGCCAGTAAATATCCTGAAGCCACGGTGTAGCAACCCTTTTTCTCTCTTGGCCAGGTAACCGAATCATCCCCTTCCCCAATTTCAGTTTGTAAAATATTCTGTGCAATATCTGTACTGAATTGTTCTGTAATGAGCTGTTGATTCCATTGCTTATTTTCGTTTAGGAGTTGATTAACCCAAATTAGTTGTGAGTTAGTAGGAATTAACATCTTTGTAGATAATGCTTGTTGATTTTTGATCCAAGAGTCCTCCATTTACATATGGGTAAATACCAATCTACCATGTTATATGTATAAATTTAACTGGCTACACGTTAATCCAAACTATGTTGAAGCTCTCTAGTGTGAATTTTCCTTTATACTTTGATTTGTATTTGGCCCCTTCGGAATTAATTGTGAGACACTAGAATTCTTCTCAACTTATTTGGTTTCTAGTTGAACCCATACTCACTAGATTTTAAACTTCAAAAATCACTTTTCTCATGAAACTCAAACAAAAATCACTTCATCTCAAACGGATGAAATATTGCTGTTGCTATAAACTTTGCAAAGCCAATCTTTGCATTATAATTTGGTTCTTCATTTATATACTTCCATTCTAACTTTGTGTGGTGCGTGCTGCATAAAACAGTTTTAGACTTAAGCAAACAGTACTCCAAATAAACATTTGATACTGCAAAAAGAATAATTTTGCTTTATGGTGAGAGTATATGATACACAATGTGTTTTGGATATTGCAAGTTCATCAAGAACAAGATGGCTCTGTCATCAAGAGTTGTTTGAGACTCTACAGAAAGGAAAAATTTTAATATAGTTAACCAATTCTTTGTTCATTTTCACTGACATATAAAATGGGAGCTCAAGTTGAATAGTATTTTTTATTTTTTATTTTTTTTTCAGTTTTCGTTATGCAATCTACAATGCAGTTTTTTTCAGGTTTTACCATTTGTTGGCATAGGTAATTTAACTTTTGTTATGTCATTAAAAAGTTGCGATTCTACCTTGGAGCAGAAGAAAAAATGGTTAACTATATTAAAACTTTTGGTGCTGGTAATTGTTGGCGCCATAAATTGTGACCGCTAGTATATTTTATATGTAGTATTTATTATGAAATGTAAATAAAAAATTTACTAATATTATATGATAATTTTGTGTCAATATTATATGATAATTTATTGTTTATTGTTAATTTTCTAGTATTAGTTCCTGCAAAATATCATAGGTTAAGTTTCACCTAATCAATTTATAAGAAGTTATTATATTGTACATGTAACTAATTTTTATATTATTGAATTTGATTTATATTGTTTATTATTGTCTTATATATTATTGAATTTGAATTAAATTAATAATAATGTCATGTGACTTTAGATATAGTCTAGTTAATACAATATAGTAGAAAGTAGAAACAGATATTACAGTAAAAAACATGAATCACTAATATATTTCTAGTCATGAGAACACGATACTCAAGTGTTTTTCTTCTCTACCACCTCAATACATCAAATCTATTAAAATCTTTGGTTACATCATCTTCTAAATACCTATCTATCTCATTCTTATTGAGTTTACTTGGCTTTATTTTCTATGTTTGCTTCCATTTTCTCAAAGGATCTTTAATCATATCGCTATCATTTTCACTTATTTTTAAACTAAAATTTGGTTCGATATCTGAAGAAAAATTTGCATTTTGAGTGTTCGCTAATTTTGCCTCCAAATACTAATTTTCCCTGCACATATCCTTCCAATTCCTAATTTTCGATCATCATTCAATCATAATTTCTCCAAATAAAATTTTTTTTATCACCATCATTCAACGATGGTGAACACTTTCAGGACTCCAATAATAGTACTACACCTCCAGCATCTTCGGACCTTTTTTTGTTCTTTTCAAATTTAATACTCATGCTTTACTTTAAAATTTGAGTGAACTATCAATCTGATCGCTATCCATTTCTTAGAATGATAATGCGATCCCTTAAAAAAAATACGATCCACTTCAGTCCTTATTCTTTATTTCATGAGACAATTCGGTCCCTGTGACCGTTTCGTGAATTCTGAACGGAAAATACTGATGTCTCAGATTTAAAAATAGATAGGGATTTAATTGTTTCTAAATTTAAATTGGTTAGGGATTTATTTGTCTTTATTTTTTAAATGATATATTTTTTAAATTATTTTTTTATTTATTATATTAATATTTTTTTCAATAAATTATTGAATATATGATATAATAAATATAAACTAATTAATAAATTATTCAAATTTAAAAATATTATTTATTATGAAACTAAATAACTAATTCTCAAATATAATTTTTAAATATATAAATAATAATCATTAAAAAATGGTTAATACATTAATAATGATCCTATGATGTTAGGGTTATTAATTTAATGCAAAAATATCAAATAGAAATATAGAATTATTAATTTAGTCTAAAGAGATAAAAAATTAAATTTGTTATTACACAGAAAAATTTTACTATATATCAAATAATGTATTTATTAGTTTTCACTTTATTGTAAAAATTATCTAGATTATAATACTTGTAGCATATTATAGGATTATTATTATTAACCGTATTTTAATATTTATTATTTATATATTTAAAAATTATATTTGAGAATTATTTATTTAGTTTCATAATAAATAATATTTTTAAATTTGCATAATTTATTAATTAGTTTGTATTTATTATACCATATATTCAATAATTTATTGAAAAAGAATATTAATATAATGAATAAAAAATTAATTTGAAAAAGATATCGTTTAAAAAATATGGACAAATAAACTCCTAACAAATTTAAATTTAGAGACAATTAGGTCCTTGTTCACTTTTGAACCTGACACGTTATCATTTTTTGTTTAGAATTGACGGAAAAATAATTATAAGGACCGCGTTGTGTCACTAAATAAAGAACAGGAACCGAAGTGGATTATTTTTTTGAGAGATGGCGTTGTCGTTTTGAAAAACGGACATGACCAGATTGATAATTCACTCTTAAAATTATTTGTTTGGTAAATTTTTATTTCAAAAGTCAATTACATCAGTTTTTGTCAACGTGACTTACTCAGCCATCATAATCTATACATGTTATGTAATTTTTGTCATTATAGTACAAATTCTATATTATTATTTCTATCGTATTTGTTATATATATAAGGGTATTTAAATAATTTTTTTTTATAAAAAAGTCACATTCACGTAGAGCAGGAATTTCAATTTCTGTCTCCGGATTCTATTTATTTGGCGGGGTGAATCCTCATTTCCGTGAAAATTTTACGCGCGGATACCCGTTAGCCTTCAGTCACGGATAATTCCAACAAATATTTACGTTGCAACTTTTTTTGGCCGAATATACAACCGTATAACGATTTAACTAGTTAGATTGTTTTAGAATTCATGTTTAAGAATACTATCTTCTTCCAATTCTGCAGAATCTATTCTGCTTTCTTTGTCTCAAAAAATGTTAATATATTGAAGATACTATAATATGGCAAAATGATCAAAGAATTAAAAAATCATTGAATTGCTCTATGATAGCTCTAAGTATATGTGTTTTGGTTGCAATTGATAACGTGAAATCTCATAATATATTCTCATCGAAGCAAGCAAGCCCCCATCCCAATAATAATAATAATAATAATAAAATTTCAGCATCAAATAAACAAAGATTCATATATATGAATTTTGTTGGACTATTAATCTAAAATAGAGTAGCAGCCAACAAAATAAAAAAACTTGCAACACCAAATCGAATGAGCCTTGTTGCACTTGATAACAACTAATGAATATCTAATTATAAATTTTTATTTAATATAAGAATTTAATTATAAGTTGATTTGTCAATATTGTTTGATAGCTTTTTTAATATAAATAAACAATTATCAAGAGGCATAAACAAAAATTAACTCTAATTAATTGTTAGGGTATGAATATTGTCTAAGTATAAAATTTTTAGTATATTATTTTTTAGTATAATATTAAATATTTTTGGTCTTCCACTTTACCCGAAAAAATATATAGAATTGAATAAAATTTTACAAATAGGTATATATTAAGTGTACCAACAAAATTTTGGCAAGTGTGATGCTAACCACTTCAAACACACTAATTCGACCTATTTTAATATTATATTACTCAACAAATTCTCTAAATCATAAACCTTAAAATTATCTATGGACACTATACTTTTCTAAGGGTTACATGTCCTTTATTGTTATTATTATTATATTTAATTATTGTATTGGTATTTGTAATTTTATCAAATTTTTACTTTAAATTAATTTAAAAGTTTATACTTAAATTCATATACTAGATTAAAATTTTCAATGAGATCATCTATATTTTTTTGGTTAAAAAATACTATTTATTTTAAAAA
>NC_029776.3:94475243-94493450 GCF_000817695.3 Arachis duranensis
GGTGCATAGGCGCTAATCACATGAAAAGCACCTCCCTCCACCCCAAGTTTGATAGAGATGATCCGATCTCCCACCCTCTTGACATCCACGACGTCCTTCTTCTACTGCTTATCCACAATTATTCCAACCTCATTCCTATTCTTCACCTTTCCTGTATACCAAAGTTTGAAACCAGAAGAATCCAACTCCCTAGCCTTTGCACCAACCCATTTCGTTTCTTGTAGGCACATAATGTTAATCTTCCTCCTTATCATGGTATCCACCACCTCCATGGACTTTCCTGTTAGAGTGCCTATGTTCCATGTCCCAAATCTCAACCTTTTGTCGCTTCGACCTTTACCTTTTCCTTTGTGAACTAGCTTATTTACCCTCGTCCGTTCACGAAAACGCGAGAACCCTTGCTCATTTAACACTACATCCGGGCACCGATGCAGCGGCTCTTGCTTTGACACCGTACTCGAGCCATACGGCGCGTTACTTCCGGGTAACGACCTAGCTTTAGCGCAATAATGTCTTTGATTCATGTCATGGGGGGTTCGGCTATATTTTTACGTTGGTTGCCGAAGACCTAACACAACCCTCCTCCTTTATCCGGGCTTGGGACCGGCTATGTACCGCAAGTGTAACATAGGCGGAGTTTAATTTGAAAAAGATATCGTTTAAAAAATATGGACAAATAAATTCCTAACCAATTTAAATTTAGAGACAATTAGATCCTTGTTCACTTTTAAACCTGACACGTCAGCATTTTTCGTTCAGAATTGACGGAAAAACAGTTATAACTAAGGACCGCATTGTCATTCTAAAAAACGAGCATGACCAGATTGATAATTCACTCCTAAAATTATTTGTTTGTTAAATTTTTATTTCAAAAATCAATTACATTATGTTTTTGTCAACGTGACTTATTCAGCCATCATAACCTATACATGTTATGTAACTTTTGTCATTATAGTACAAATTCTATATTATTAGTTTTATCGTATTTGTTATGTATATAAGGGTATTTAAATAATTTTTTTTTTTATAAAAAAGTCACATTCACGTAGAGCAGGAATTTCAATTTCTGTCTCCGGATTCTATTTATTTGGCGGGGTGAATCCTCATTTCCGTGAAAATTTTACGCGCGGATACCCGTTAGCCTTCAGTCACGGATAATTCCAACAAATATTTACGTTGCAACTTTTTTTGGCCGAATATACAACCGTATAACGATTTAACTAGTTAGATTGTTTTAGAATTCATGTTTAAGAATACTATCTTCTTCCAATTCTGCAGAATCTATTCTGCTTTCTTTGTCTCAAAAAATGTTAATATATTGAAGATACTATAATATGGCAAAATGATCAAAGAATTAAAAAATAATTGAATTGCTCTATGATAACTCTAAATATATGTGTTTTGGTTGCAATTGATGACGTGAAATCTCATAATATATTCTCATCGAAGCAAGCAAGCCCCATCCCAATAATAATAATAATAATAATAATAATAATAATAATAATAATAATAATAATAATAATAATAATTTCAGCATCAAATAAACAAATATTTATATACATGAATTTTGTTGGACCATTAATCTAAAATAGAGTAGCAGCCAACAAAATAAAAAAGCTTGGAACACCAAAACGAATGAGGCTTGTTGCACTTGATAACAACTAATGAATATCTAATTATAAATTTTTATCTAATATAAGAATTTAATTATAAGATGATTTGTCAACATTGTTTGATAGCTTTTTTCATATAAATAAACAATTATCAAGAGGCATAAACAAAAATTAACTCTAATTAATTGTTAGAGTATGAATATTGTCTAAGTATAAATGTTTTAGTATATTATTTTTTAGTATAATATTAAATATTTTTGGTCTTCCACTGTATCCGAAAAAATATATAGAATTGAATAAAATTTTACAAATAGGTATATATTAAGTGTACCAACAAAATTATGACAAGTGTGATGCTAATCACTTCAAACACACTAATTCGACCTATTTTAATATTATATTACTCAACAAATTCTCTAAATCATAAACCTTAAAATTATCTATGGACACTATACTTTTCTAAGGGTTACATGTCCTTTATTGTTATTATTATTATATTTAATTATTGTATTGGTATTTGTAATTTTATCAAATTTTTACTTTAAATTAATTTAAAAGTTTATACTTAAATTCATATACTAGATTAAAATTTTCAATGAGATCATCTATATTTTTTTGGTTAAAAAATACTATTTATTTTAAAAATAAATATTTTAGAATTATTATATTTTTTAAATAATGACTAATAAAAATTTAATTACAAATTTTTATTTAATATAAAAATTTAATTATAATTTTTTAAATTTTAAAAATTTAATTAAAAATTTGATTTAATTATAAAGACTAACAAAATAATTAAATTTTATTATTATTATTATTATTATTTGATGGGTCACCTTTTTTTTTCGAGCAGGATGATTGATGAAATGAAACCATTACTCCCCCAAGCCTTATAATTTATTTGGTATCCAGGTCCAATTCATAAAGTTGACAAAAATAAAACGGGCGTGGAATCTGGAGACCTCCAATTTTTATGTCATTACTCATTAGGATTAAATCGGTGACAAGGGGGGTGGTAGGAGCCGTAGGACTATGTCCGCAGGGTTAGCAAACTCCCTCAAACTTAGACAACAGCGAAAGTGCAAATCACTAAAATGTTGTCATCCTCAACCTCAAGGTTCACTTTCATTTTTAGGTATTCTCTTCTCCAAATCCCTAATTTTCTTTCCTTCCCTTCCTCTTCATCCCTTCACTCTCATTCTACTCGCCAAGTTGATGAAGCTGTTCATTCCTTCACTCGCATGCTCTCTATGCGTCGCCCTCCATCATCCATCATCCAATTCACCAAGATTTTGGGATCTCTTGCCAAGACCAACCATTTCTCCACCGCCATTTCCCTTTTTCAGCAATTGCAAGCCAGGGGAATCGCTCCCAACTTATTTACTTTGAGCATCATAATTAATTGTTGTTGCGGCATGGGTCGTATGACGCTTGCTTTCTCTGTATTGGCCAAGATTCTCAGAATGGATTATCAACCTAATACGGTAACATTGACAACAATCCTGAAAGGTCTCTGTCTCTCTGGTAGTGTTGAAAAAGCAGTGCGCTTTCATGACAAAGTGCTGGCTCATGGATTTCAGTTTAATCAAGTCACTTATGGGACCTTGATCAATGGGCTCTGTAAGACCGGACAGACATCAGCTGCTATTCAAGTGTTGAGAAACATCCCACGTTATGGCATTGCTCCTAATGTCTTCATGTACAGCGCAATTATTGATAGCCTCTGCAAGGATACACTTGTAAGTCAGGCTTTTCATTTATTCTCTGAAATGCTTGCTAAGGGAATTTCTCCCAATGTTATCACATACAATTCTCTCATTTTTGGATTGTGTCTTGAGGGTCAATATAAGGAAGCCATTGATTTGTTAAGTGATATGGTGCTTAGAAACATTACTCCAGATGTTTGTACCTATAATACTTTGATTGATGGGCTATGCAAGGAAGGAAAGATCAAAGATGCAAAGAGTGTATTGGCTGTAATGGCAAAACATGGTGTGAAACCAAATGTGGTTACTTACACCAGCTTAATGGATGGATATTGTTTGGTTAATGAGGTAAATAAGGCAAAATATATATTCAACACAATGGCCCAAATTAGAGTGTTACCCAATGTTCAAAGTTACAATATCATGATTAATGGCTTCTGCAAAAGTAAAATGGTCGATGAAGCCTTGAATCTCTTTGAAGAAATGCGTCGCAAGAACTTGGTTCCAAACACGGTAACTTACAGCACACTTATTGATGGCTTGAGCAAATCAAAGAGAATCTCTTGTGCTTTGGAGCTACTTGTCAAGATGCACGAAAGAGGTCCACCCGCTAACATAGTCACTTACAATTCCTTGTTGGATGGGATGTTCAATATCAAACAAGTTGACAAGGCACTTATGTTATTCAAGCAAATGAAAGAGAATGGCATTGATCCAGATATATGCACGTACAATGTACTTATTGATGGCCTATGCAAAGGTGGAAGACTTGTAGTTGCAAAAGAGATTTTTAAAGATCTTTCTGTGAAAGGCTATCCTCCAAATGTGAGGACATACACTATTATGATCAATGGGCTCTGCAGAGAGGGCTTGTTTGAAGAAGCATTGGCCCTGCTGTCGGAAATGGAACACAATGGTTGCTTACCAAATGCTGTGACTTTTGAAACTGTTATTCGTGCTTTGTTTGAAAAAGATGAGAATGACATGGCGGAGAAACTTCTTCGGGAAATGGTTGCTAGAGGCTTATTGAATTGATAAAAGAAGGTAAGATACATCAACTCGAATTGAAATTACATCTCATTGTTGCTGAATATGTATCATAGTTTTGTAAATTCTGTGTCTGTTGGGTCAGAGGACTTTGGCAATGTCATAACATTAATTAATTTTGCACTTTCGATTTTTGCAATTGCTATCATCCTTTTTCATTCCACTACATTATTGATTCTTTAGATGATATTCCTAGTTATAGCTTACAGATTTAGTGTTTAAGATCTCTTTATAGCAATAGAGTGTTCTTTACTGTTATTCTATGAGATCATATATATATCATGCTACAATCTAAGCAAAACTAAAAAGATTGAACATTTTGTGTTGTTGTTTGTTGTTTGTTCTCTGCTATTTTGCCCTGCAACTTATTTTTCCTAATCTTTGTAGGTACCGTATATAAATCAAGCTAATTCCTATGACTGTTTTATCATATAAGCAACCATGAACTATTGTTTGTTGGATTGGATCCTCCAGGAATTGTCGTAAAAGGAAATTTAAGTACCTGTTAAGGATTTATTTAAGTTTCTGCTGAAAATATGTACATTATGAAATACTTTTTCGGAGAATGTTTTTCTGTTAATTCTTAGATAAATTACTTCATTATTTCTTGTGTAGACATTATTCCATTGTCTCTAAGTCTCTGTTTATTAGCATTTTTAAAAAAAAGTAACTGGCTTGGAGTTTTGTTATGGGGGTGTTAAAGTAAAACAATACAGAATTCTGAGTGTTGGCTAATTTTGCCTCCAAATACTAATTTTCCCTGCATATATCCTTCCACTTCCTAATTTTCGATTGTCATCATTCAATCATAATTTTTCTCTCCAAATAATTTTTATCACCATCATTCAACAATACCGAACACTTTCAGGGCTCCAATAATAGTATGATAGCTCCAGCATCTTTGTACTTGTTTTGTTCTTTTCAAATTTAATACTCATGCTTTACTTCAAAATTTTTTGTTCGATAAATTTTTATTTCAGAAGTCAATTACATCATTTTTTGTCAATGTGACTTATTCAGCCATCATAACCTATTCGAATAATATACATGTTATGTAATTTTTTTTGTCATTATAGTACTAATTTATGTTATTATTTTTATCGTATTTGTTATGTGTATAAGGGCATTTAAGTAAATTCTTCTTCGCAGGAATTTCACATGTTTCCGTTGAGCGGGTACCTCCCCGTGTGGATTTTGCGAGTTCCGTTAAAACTCCGGATAAACTCAATAGATATCCATGGGTTCAAGGTTTTTGGCCATCCCTATATACAACATATAATGAACTAGTGATTCAACTATTCAGATTGTTATAGAATTCATATTCAAGAATTCTATCTTCTTCAATTCTGCAGAATCTATTCTGCTTTCTTTGCATCAAAAAAATGTTAATACATTGATGAAGATACTGTAATATGGCAAAATGATCAAAGCATTAAAGAATCATTGAATTGCTCTATGATAACTCTAAGTACATGCCTTTTGGTTGCAATTGATGAAATGAAATCTCATAATATAATCTCATCAGGCAAGCCCCCATCCCAATAACAATAATAAAAAAAAATTCAGCGTCAAATAAACAAAGATTCATATATATAAGTTTTGTTGGACTATTAATCTAAAATAGAGCAGCAGCCAACAAAGCAAAAAAGCTTGGAACACCAAAACGAATAAGTCTTGTTGAACACTCTGAATAGTGAGAAAGTGAACTTGGTTGTTATTGATTGTGAAAGAATCCCAATTGAATTTGGCTCACTCAATTGTATATATATGGATACAAGGTGATGGACTGACTAACAAACTCTGCATCTAGTCTACCTAATTAGTATAACTAATTCAGATTCTAACTATGTTAAGTTATAACAAACTGTACAAATGTATGCTATGGCTAATACTTGTTGCACTTGATGATTCAGCAGGGGGACCAAACATTTTAGGGTCTAACTTTATATCTGAAACCAGCAAATGTAGTTTGAATTTTATTATTACATATGTAATGAACGAGTCTCTGATAAATGTACAATTGGCAAACTAATTGATTTGAAATTAATAATAAATTAATTTGTATTGGATACATTTATTCACTACTATGCATTAATAAAAAAATATAGATATATTTATCACTTTGTATTTGTATCCGTAAGTACTCTTATAATTCTAACATTTAAGTTAAGTTCTAATTCTATTTCTAATGTTTGGTGTTTTATTTCCAAACATATTTATTTGGTTCTAATGATTTAAAAATAAAAGTAACAGAAGAATAAAAGAAATAAGAAGGCAATAATAGAGAGAAAATAATATTTTTGGAAAAATTTTTAATTTCGACCAAAAGATTAAAATAGAATGAAATAAAATGTTTGTAAAAAAAATAATTTTTAAGTGTTAGAAACTAAATTAAAATGTAACTGAAACTTTAAGGTCCAAAATAATATTTTTATCTTGTATAAATTATCCATAAAAAGATTGTGCTAATTTTTCGTCATTTATTTTAAGAGGATTTAGTTGTTTTCAAATCTAAAAGTATGATATTTTTTCTATTTTTTTATAAATAATTTTGAAAATTTACTTTAGATAAATATATTTGTCATAAATAAATTACTTCAAAATTGCTTAAATTTTATTTAACTTGTTCAACAAATATTTTAAAATTTCAATGCTTTTTTTTTCAAACATGAAAATTTCAATGCTTCAAATACAATAGTATTGGTTGATGATTTGCCTGATAGGCTGATACTGGTGGGGTTTTTATTGCAATAAAAATAAAACAGCAAGTTGAAGGTTAAAACCAAGCCATCCATTAAGTGAACAAAATTTGAAGAATACAAACTATAGACATTATGTTATTAATTCAAGGTTTCAATACATTGTGCGAAAGCTCAACACAAGTACACAACTCGGTGAACATTATAGAAGGTATATGTTGAGTGGGTGAATGCGAGGATAATATAATAGGGAACAATTCCACAAACTATAAAATGTTCATCTATTTGTTTTAATTTGTTTACTTAGTAGGTTTGTAGCTATAATGGTTTTGTTCTCTTAATTTGATTATAAATCTTTCAATGGAAAATGCAATTTCTCGGTTGTTAAATTTTTAAACCAAGAAAAAAGATATAATAATGAAAATGTTACTATGAAAATAAAAAGAAAAAAATTATAAAAACAATCAATATTCATATTTTCATGTGAAACAAGACAAATATTGCGTTAAGTTGTGCAACTTGTGATATTAAAAGAGGGAAGGGAAGGGGGAAGAGTACTAATACTTTTTTATTCTTTGATATAAAATGGGCTAAAGCCCAGGAAAAAGGAAAACATTAAACAAGAGTGGTTCTGCAGAACTTCACTCTACGCTCATTAGTTTTCATCAAGAGAACCATTATAGTTGGAACTTCTTTGAACAGCATGACCCCTTTCTGCATTCTTTGCCCATATTTGGTTAGAGCATCAACACATTGATTCACTTCTTTAAAGATATGCCGAATCACCATTTTTTGCGGTTTTATCAACAACTCCTTGATCGACCTCACCAGGAAAGTTCTAACGTGAGTCTCAACCGTCGTACTCTGGACGAGATTAATAGCACATCTCGGGTCAGATTTAATTTCCAGGTAAGGGATATACAAATCTACTGCTAATTTCATTCCTATAAAAAAACCCCAAAACTCAACTATAGTGATTGTACATTTTTCAATGTTCATACTGAATCTAGCGATGAATCATCCTTTGGAGTCTCTGATTATGCCCCTAGTGGCTCCTTTGCTATCAGGTTGAAATACAGAACCATCAACGCTGAGCTTGGCCCATCCTCTTTTCGGCGACTTTCACCCAATCAAGACTGTTCTAGTAAGACGAAGTGTTCTTTTATTCTGCTCTGTGATATCCAGAATGTGGTTGTAGTTCTCTGCCAAGTTCCTAGTCTTGTGATGCATCTTATTATTCTGGGTATTTAGGTTGCTAAACACTAATTCCTTTCTGCATTGCCAAGCTAAGTCGCAGGTTGTCACGAAAGTGATGGTCCACGGAGTACCATCCTGGGATGGAGTATGTTTACTCAAGTTATTTTAATCCATTCTGAATAAGAAAGGGTAAAAAACTCTTGTTATAAACTACTATTGACAATGCTATTCCAAACAATGCGGATAAAAGAGCAGTCACACAATGTATAGAGCAAAGTCTCTTCTTCTCCTTGGCATCTTGGGCAGTTGCCATCTTTGGTAAGTCCTTTCCTTCTTCTTTTATGATTTGTCAACAATGCCTCATGAGTGAGTAATCAGCAAAAAGATCTAAGTCTTTGTGGCAATTTGGCTTTCCAAATCTGTTTGTATAGAGTATGTTCCTCTCCATCTTCAATACAAAAAGTTTCATAGGCTGATTTAATTAAAAAAAACACCATTTGGACAGGACATCCAACTGATAGAATCTTTTCCGATTTGCGAATTAGGAGCTTTGATTGTATGTAGAATATCTATGACCTCTTCGGGTAAAACACGATTCAGGGCTTCCCAATCCCAGTCACCATTTTTGGTGACATAGTTGCAACCTTTTCATTGAGTTTATCCTCTTCTAGATTAGTTGAGGCCACTTCTTTCAGATTAGTGAATCCATGGATCCATTGTTCCCTCAAAAAAGGGCTTTATTCCCATCTCCAAACTTCCAGATGAAATTGATTTTGAATTTCTCCCAGACCTTATTAATTCCGACCCAGGCATGTGAGCTACCTGATCTATGCTGAACCTTTGGCAAGATATCTTCACCGCAGTCATATTTGGCTCTCATGACTTTCACCCAAAGCTTGTCTTTGTCGTGAATTAGTTCCCAAGAGAGTTTCACGAGGAAGAGTGAGTTTGAATCCTGAGCCTTTCTCTAACCCAACCCACCTTTCTCTTTGGGCTTGCATATGCTATGTATTTTTCTTTCCTTTTCGCTACTTCCCCATAAAAAGTCTCTACAAATCTTGTCAACTTTTCGACACACTACTGCTGGGATCTTCATGGTCTGCATGCAATAGCTTGAAATAGTTACAAGAACCAACTGTATGAGCGTCCATCTTCCAGCTAAGGAGAGAGTTTTCCTGTTCCAGCTAGATAGCTTGCTTTGCATCTTGTCAATGATAAACTGAAAGTGTTGTTTGTTGCACCGTTCGTGAATGAGTGAAACTTCCAAATACTTTCCCAAGTTAACTGTGAGGTTGATTCCTAAATCTTGACTCAAAAGATGTCTAGTGTTATGGCTGACGTTGCTAGATAAGAAAACACAAGACTTCTCGAGATTGGCCTTCTGACCTGAACAATCACAAAAAAGAGAGAGAGCATTCTTGATGATCCGGACTTGCTTCATATCTACTTTAGTATAAAAAGTACTAGGTCATCTGCCAAATAGAGATGAGAAATGTTAGGTCCACCCCTTGAAAGCATGACAGGTTCCCATTTTTTGTCATGAATTAATTTATTTATCAAGTGAGATAAGCATTCAATACAAAGAACAAAAATATAAGGGGATAAGGGGTCTCCCTGTCGAATTCCTCTGGTAAGCCTGAAAGTCTCTGAAGGAGAGCCATTCCAAAGAATATTCATTGAAGTCATTGATATGAAGTAGCTGACGACTTTAGTGATATTCTTTAGAATTCATGCATCCTTAAGAGTGTCCATTATAAACGCCCAATTTAGCCTATCATGAAATTTTTTTAAGTGAATTTTATAGCCATAAAGTCTTTTCCATATTTTTTTATTTCTCATAGTGTGAACCACCTCTTGAGCTACTAATATATTGTCTGCGCTCATCCTGCCAGGCACAAAACTAGATTGGGTGTTAGAGTGGGCATAAACTTTTTCAGTCTTAAAGCAATAATTTTAGTTACAAACTTATAACAGACGTTACATAGACTAATGGGCCTAAAATGCCCAAAATTTTTCACCAAAGGGATCTTAGGAATTAAGGCAATTAGAATCTTGTTAATTTCTCCAATATTGTTTGGTTCTCTGAAAACTCCTTTCACCCAGTCTATGAAAGAGGTAGCCACCACATCCCATACTTGTTGATAAAATTTTGCTGGGAAGCTGTCACTTTCGGGTGCCTTCCAGCTGCCCATAGAGGAAACAGCATTTTTAATTTTCTCATTTGTCATCTCTCTTGCAATCTCTTCATAATCTATTTCCTGCAATCTGGGGAACTGATTAGAAATACCAAAGGAATTAGAATCAAAATTAGAACAATAAAGAGTCTCAAAGAAATTGACACCCTAATTCTTTAACATTTTCACATCTTCCACCCAATCTCCATCTTCACTTTTAAGGGCGGTTATTCCATTCCTCTTCCTTCTTCCATCAGCCTTTAAGTGAAAGTATTTCGAGTTCTTGTCCCCAAAAAAAATTGTGTCACATCTAGACATTTGTTGCCAATATGTTTCCTTTTGAATCGCTATAAACTCATACTCCTTTCACAGTTTTTTTTGTAGTTTATCCAAAAAAGGATTGTGATTAAAAGAACGTTTATTGTTGATGCCTTCCAGCCTTAAGAGGATCCATTTATTTTTCTTGAAAATATTTCCAAAGACCTCTTTATTCTATATCTTCGCCTTCTTAATGAAACTTGTCATATTATGTAAAAAAATTATGTTCTTCCAGCCAACTATTTTTAATCAAATTATTGTAATCTTCATGTAGAACCCAATAGGCAAGGAATTTGAAGGGTTTAGGTCCTTCATCCCTATAAGCCAAACGAAAATCCAACAAAATGGGAAAATGATCTGATTTCAGTTTGGGTAAGTGCTTAACACAAACATTTGAAAAATCATCAGAAAAATTTACGTTACTTAAAAAAAGTAAAGTATTCTCTTAATATTACTCCTTTGCCAAGTAAAAGGGGTCCAGTAAAAGCTAAATTTTTAAGCTCACAATAAATTAAACAATCATTAAATTTATCAGTATCAAGAGATAGGTTAGAGGATCCTCATGTGTCGTTTAGGGAGAGAATAGAGTTGAAGTCCCTTCCTAGGCACCAAGGACCACTTAAAGTAGTGGCAATATCTTTTAACTTGGTCCAGAGTTCGTTCCGTCCCCCCACTCTCGGATTTCCATAAACTGCTGTATAGAACCAAGGATCGCTATTTTGCCACTGGACTTCAAGGTGAATAAGTTGCCTATGAATGAGCAGCGGCTTAATTTTTCAAGAATTCTATTTTCAGAGACACGAGATACCCTTGGAATATCCTTCTGCATCACTAATGCACCAAGAGTTAAATCTTAATTTTCTAATAATTGATTTTGCTTTCAAACCTGAGACATGGGTTTCCAACAAAACACAGAAATCAGTTTCATATTTGATCATAAGGTCATTAACAATAGATTTGAAGCCTTTAGCCGAGGCTCCTCGACAATTCCAAGTTAAAATATTCATGGATAACAATAAAACAAGAAAAAATTAATCATGGAGATATAGAAGAAAAAAAAAAACTCCCTGGTTCAGAGAAGTTCAGTCTAGGCTTCTATGTCCTTTGGTTCCTTAGCATTTCCAGAGTAGATTCTTCAATTTTATTCATATCGATAGCCATTCTATTAGCTTCACTGCTCATATCCCCATCTTTTGGCAGTCTATCTTTGTAATATTCGTTGCCTTGTGCTGAAGTTCCTCCGCCCATGATTTTTGCGATAAGAGCACCTGATATTGCATTGCTAGAACTATTTGTAGGAATATAATTCCCTTCTTTGTGACTTAGGTAGACTTCCTTGGTCAGTCTATTGAACTGCCTCCAGTATTCCTGATGTCTTTAGTTTTGATCTTTTTTGTTAGTCTCATGCGAGTGTTGGTTGACTTTCACAACAATGATAGCTTTTTTTGTTTTGATTGTTGCTACCTGGATTCTAATTATCTTGGTTCTATTTTTTGGGATTTTCTGGGCCCTTTCCTTTTGTGTTTTTGTTTGGAGGGTTTAATTTTGGTGTTCCTTTCTGACTTTGGTTTCTGGTGTCCAGTATGTTGTGAGGCTGGTTTGCTTTAGGAAAACCCTCTTTCTTTTGTAATCTACTCCTTTGACTTGCCTGATTGATGTTTCCTTTATTTTCTTCTCTTGCCTGATCTTTCTCCACTCCTTGTAGAGCATCAAATTTGGTATTGAAGTTGTCTTTTTTATTCTCCCCATTTATATTTTTTGATCCTTGTTTGTATCTTCTTGGAGGCTTGTTGACAACCATGAACGGGCCATAAGAACTTTTCTCATAAATATCTTATTTTATTCCTGAAATTTTGGCTCCAGATTATTGTTTGTTACTATTATTAGTAATACTATCCTCTGATTCTATCAATTCCTAAAGATCTGTAACATTGATATCTTTCTTGATTTGGTCACCCTAAACTTTTTGAGTTGTCTGGTTCTGATCTACGGCTACGCCGTTGGTGTTCTGGCCAGTCTTATGTGTTGTTGCTGCCTGATTCTGGCTGTTTTCCGTAGTATTTCTCGCTGTTTCAGGACATACATCACTCTTGTGTCCATATCTTCCACATTTGAAGCAGATTTGGTGAAGGACTTTGTATTCAAGCCGGAATCCCTTTTTTAAAGCTGTGGATGTTGGCACCAATTTTTTTTCTCAAATAAATTTCCATGCAAATATGAACAAATTTACCCCTTGAATGTATAGATGTGTGCTCATTCACTTTTAACAACGTTTCAAATATTTTTTCTACTTTTCATAGAAAATACCTATTATACAATTCTATTGGAAGATTAGGTATTCTTACC
Source organism: Arachis duranensis (assembly GCF_000817695.3). NCBI lineage: Eukaryota > Viridiplantae > Streptophyta > Magnoliopsida > Fabales > Fabaceae > Arachis > Arachis duranensis. The sequence continues at coordinate 94,488,344 of NC_029776.3, forward strand.
CAGATTGTCACTTTTTGGAACTCACATTCTTAAAAAATAAACAGGGTCTCCATTTTTGCACCAAAATATAGTAATCAGCAATTATCTAGGAACCCTCGAATAAGGCATGAGAATAATCCTTTTGGCTCGAGAAACGAACTAGCAAGTATCTTCCCACAAGATTCATTATTCGAAAGTATCTTCCCACAAGATTCATTATTCGAATCGCTTCTTTCTTCGTCCATCTCTTATTTATCCATCTCTTCATTGTTTGAAGATTTAGATTTTTTCCTAGAAGTTTGGTGACGAGTGCTTGCTTCCACGGCCTACACCATTCATCGTATTTTTCTAGAGAGACATCTATGACTGGATTTGGAGTGAAGGGAGTCTGGTGGCTCTCCATATGCTCCATGGAATCCTCATCGAGGATATAATCTTCAGTGGCCATCTCTACAATCTCATACGTGTTCATCTTATCCAAACCATCTTTTTTAAGTAATTACTAACATTATATTTTTCTAATTATTTGCTTGTCTTATTTATCATTTATGTTTTTAATCAATTATATTAATAAACAAATAAACTAAATTAACTCTGGTTATATTTGGACTATTCAATAATTCAATATAATCTTTTTAATTTGGGATTAACTACTAACGATAAAAAATAAAAAAATTTAGAATAATTCAATATTATGAACATTAATTATTATTGTGAAATAACCTAAAATTTTAATGTAATTTATTTTAAAAATAATAATCAAGTATTATTGTTAATTATGAAATAACCAAAAATTATAATGCATTTTATTTTTAAAGAAATAATCATCCATTAATATCTATAAATAGAAACTATCATCAAAATGCTTTGATTAAAAATATGAGGGGTTAATTACTATTTATTATTAATAATATATCGAATATATCAAAAAGTAAAAATATCCGCATTTACACTATTAGAAGAATTACCATCATGAGTAAAATTTTGTCAAAAAAAAAAAGAATAAAATTATATATATAGTGAATTTAAAAAATAAATATCGTTAAATATATAATTATGTTTTTTTAATAAATAATAAAAAATAAAATATCATAAACTATATTCTTTCAAAAGTAATCCTTTTAAGTTATTATGTTTGGTATGGTTTATTTGTATATCATTTAAATTGACATTATTTTTAATTATAATAATCATTTATCCTTAATAATTATTGTTAGAATTTAATAATTTTTCATACCTTGCAATAATTATCTATAAAAAAAATATATATCCTGAAAAAATTATTAAATAAATTTATTCTTTTTACCCTATTTTTACATTAAAAATTTTTTGTTCTGTCTTTTTTAATTGTTATTATGTTTTTAGAATTGTTAAATAATATTAAAAAAATCTTTAAAAATAAAAATAGCGATAACACCTTGAATAATTAATTCAATAGAATTAAATGTAAACGAATAAGATGATTCAATTAATTATACAAATAATAGCATATTTATAAATATTAATAATGAAAATAGTTTCACTACTGTAAATTGTCAATACAATGATTATATTAAAAATAACTAATTACATAATTGCATAATTTTCAAGATCCTATATAATTGAATCTAATGGACAAATAAAAAAATATCTATATGATAATGTCTTAATATTTTAGCATATTATAAATTTATATATCATATTATTTTAAGTCAACTCTTTAAACACATTATAACATAAACCATTCTAAAAGATACACCAAATTAACAAATATCACATGGGTCACAACATACACTCTAAATTGTTACGATATTTCAAATAAAAGGAGCATGAATACAGAAAAATTAATGAATATAATTAAAATTAGGAATGGCAAAACTCTCTGAGACGTGGGGATCCCTGCGAGGACGGCCCCGAATGGGATCCGATTGTGGGAAATTTTCTCCGCGAAGATGGGGACGGAGACAATTTCTCCGAGGCAGGCGCAGAGACTCGAGTGGGGGTCCCTGCCCCGTCCCCGCTAATCCCCGAAATTCATAAATTTACTGAATTGTCCTTAATAGTATATTTTTTATATATGTTTTTTAGTAATTTCACACACACATATATATATATAAATTCAAAACTCCTAATCCTAATTTGCATACCCTTTCTTCAATGCAGAGATCTCTAACATTGTTCATACTCCATCCAACCTCTCTATAGCCACCCCCTCTCCACTCTCCCTTCTCACCGCATCGTCACAGCTCACCGTACCATCACCCTCACTGTGTCGTGATCTCTATTTGTGACGTTCCTTTTCGTAATTCTGCCATTGTGTCCATTCTCCTCTCTGTTGTCGCATCTCCCATCTCGTCCACTGCTCTGTCCTCTGGCTCGCTGTTGCGTTTTCCTACTGCGTCGTTTTGTATAAAATCTTGCTGTTTTTATATATGATGGATACTTGCAACTCTATTCATATGAAAATTAATAATTAGTTAGAACTATCAGATAGACGGGGAATGGGATCCCTGCAGGGAATGGGGCCCTATGAAAAATGGGAATGGGGAGCAATATTCTCCCACGACGGAGAACGGAGACGAGGACGAGAAGCAAATCTGGGATGGGGAGCAGGGAGGTATCCGCCGCCCCCACCCTACTCCATTGACATCCCTAATTAAAATAAAGAACAACAAAGAGACACAAAAAAATAATAAAAAGAATCAATAAAAATAAAAAAAAATAAATAAATTACAAAAAATTGTACCCTAAACACGAGAGAGAGAGGGAGAGGGAGGGAGGGAGGAAGGAAGAGAGAGAGAAAGAGAAAATAGCGAATGAGTAAAAAATATTTGATCTTGTATAAATAGATGGTATTGTGAAAAATAAACTAATTAAATTAATTCATATATTTTGTTATTATATTTATTATTTATTAAAAAATTTGATATTTACTCCAATCAAATTAAATAATTAATATAATTAACCAAATTAATTAATTGATATAATTAATTATAATTAATCAATTCATATAAATTATAATAAATAGTGAGATTTGAATGTCTAATCAAATTAATTAATTGATATAATTAATTAATTATAATTGATTTGCTTTAACGAATTAAACGGAATAAATAAGGAAACACCTTAAGAGCATGCCGCATCAGTTCTATTATTAAGTGCAAAAATCTGATTAATAAAATTATTTTAATAACGAAAAGCTTAAAATAAGAAAATTTAAATATATTACCAATCGTTAAGTAGTTTAATAATGCATTAAGTATTGATTTTATATAACTATAATAGAGATATTTTTCTAAATTAGTATAATTTATGCATTATTACTTAAATGCTAATTATAGTATAACTATGATAAAGATATTTTTATAAAATAAACTTAGAAGATAAAATAGTGCATTTATTTTGGTGGAAAAATGGATTCATAAGGAATCGATACCTCACTTCTATTAGTTGGGGGAAAAATCCAGTTTTAGTATATTAAGTAGATAGATAGATAGATAGATAGATAGATATGTAGATAAGTAGATAGATAAGTAGATATTTTCTCTTGGTCCCATCTATAAAATATATGGTGAGAGATCACATTTTATCCCCTCAAGTAAAAAAAATTGAGAGGATCCAATCTCTTAGTTCTTTAGTTTTGACAAATTTTAAAAGTAGAAACAGGGGTTAATCACCAAAAACGTCCTTAAATTATTCAAACGCTAATAAAAATACACTTGAATTTTACTATCGACAAAAATGCCTTCAAATAATTTAAAAACACAACAACAATACCCAACAGTAAATATATATTTTCAAAAAATACCTTAGAGATTGAATTTTGATGCAATTTTTTGCAAGTATGATTATAAAAATAATATATTATTATACATAAAAATTGGTAATTTTTTGTTACGTATATAATTTTTTATAATTGTTTTTGTTAATAACCAATAATACTTTTAAAAATCACAAAATAATATATACTTAACAAAAAATCACCAAATTTTAAGAATAATAATATCTTATTTTCCTAATTATGCTTGCAAAAAATTGTATCAAAGTTCAATCTCTAATGTATTTTTTGAGAAATACATATTTAATGTTAGTTTTTTTGCAAGATTATCTAATATTAAATATGTATTTCTCAAAAAATTATATTAAAGATTGAATTTTGATACAATTTTTTGCAAGCATGATTAAAAAAAATGAGATATTATTATCTTTAAAATTTGGTAATTTTTCGTTGAGTATATATTTTTTTGTAATTTTTTGTTAACAACTAATAATACCTTTAAAAAATCACAAAAAAATATATACCTAGAAAAAAATTATCAAATTTTAAGAATAATAATATCTCAGTTTTTTAATTATTCTTGTAAAAAATCACATCAAAATTCAATCTCTAAGACATTTTTTAAGAATATATATTTACTGTTGGTTATTGTTGTTATGTTTTTAAATTATTTAAAGGTATTTTTGTCGATAGTAAAATTCGGGTGCATTCTGTGAGCGTTTGAATAATTCGGGAACGTTTTTGGTAGTTAACCCTAGAAATAATTAAACAAAGAATAAATATCCATCTCTACCCCTAGAAATTTCTTCTAAGGACTAGAGGCCCAACAAAAAAAATTATCAATTTTGGCCCTCGTTCTTTAGTATTGTGAGACTAATTAGTTCTCACGTTAATGATATCTCTTCAAAATATATTTATGTGACACATTAATCACAAATATATCCTCAATTTAATTTTTATAAGTAAAAGTAAATTAAAAATTACTAATATTTTTTAATTTTATATGATAAATTTAACCAATGTATTTAAAAAAATAAAAAAATATAAAAAAATCTAAACGACCCCAACAACTACCCAAAACACAACGAGACTCCAAAAAAAATCTATCAATCCTAATTAGTTTTTAACAGATAACTCAATAGTTTAATATGTCACGCAGGTTTATTTCATTAATATAGAAAAAAATATTAACAAAAAGACTAATCAGTTTCACAGAAATAAAGATTAAGAATCGGAGACGTAATTTTTGAGTAATTACCCAAATCAGTCCCTTAAGAATTTTAAAAACAGATATTTTAGTCTAAAAAAAATTAATTTTATAAATCAATCTCTAATATTTCTCCTGTTAAACATAACAGTCTTCCATTCAAA